>NW_019385742.1:77714-138124 GCF_000671375.1 Centruroides sculpturatus | reverse complement strand
AAGAATAAATTAAAAAAAAAAAACACTGCAAATGCAACTAACGAGTAAAATCTTCATTAAATTTAACCCCTGTAAAAAAAATCCTCATCTCTCCACTCAATTGATCCCCATTATCTCTCCACTATCAATTTTTAAACATTAAAATTAATGGACACAATATTTGTCAACAGTATTTTTATTATTTACTAATATATAAGCCATACTTATAGAAAGTGCTTTTTTAACATAAGTAAAAACATATTTATTTCTTTCATGATTTTACTCGAAAATGAAAATATTGTATAAGTTTTATAGCAGTATTCCAGAAACGAAATAGAGACTTCATTAGAAGTTTATGTGAAAAATTTTAATACAATTTGCTGAAATTGCGATTTAAGTTGGGTGAATTCCTTACCTAACATTTTAGAATAGATTGGATTATTTGAAAAAGCAATGCAACATGGCAATAGGTCACATTGTATTGTCTTCCAAAAGTACTTCTTATGGGAAACAGGTGTAAAATCTATTTAGAGGAGATGGACATGTGAAGAAAATTCGAAATCTTTACTCTGTTAGACCGTTAATGACGCATGAACCCATGACAAACTTTTCTTGGATTTGCACGTCTTACTTGACCGGTAAATTAATCAGCTACCACCGAATTTGTGTTCAGTGGTTAAACTTACTTTACAATGGTGAGTAAACTGAAATGGTTGGTAATTCAATATAATTTAAATTTATAGGAAGTGGAGAAAGCTTGCATAATTATTCAAAGCATATCTTACAATTTTTGTATATCAAACACATGCATATTTCAAACAAACGTATACTTAGCTTCTACATTTATGTATGAATGAGAACGAAGATTTCAACTGAATTGCCTTTATTTATTCTTTCTGTTTAAAATACAAACAGAGAGTGAGAGAAAGAGAGCAGTTTAAATGGTGCAATTTTCTTTGTCGCTGAGGCATGTTAGAAGTTTAAATGGAAAAAGTTGAAATAAAGATGTTTATATATATGTATATTTATCTTCAAATATCATCTTCGGAATATCCGGTAATTCAGCTTTTTCTAAGAAGTAGCCAATAATAAAAATTATCAGATAAATTGGACATCATACAGTTGTATTACAAACTGGTATATTAGGCATATACAATTTCTAGTATATAGTTAGGCATATAGTTAGGCATATACAAACTGGTATATGCCTAGTTAGGCATATACCAGTTTGTAATACAACTCATAACTTATTAAATTTTGAAAAATTTACTCCATCAATTCAGCACTACTTGTCCTATAGATGTTAAAGTACTTATGTGGTATTTAATTTTTCAAATAGTATCATTTTATTATTAATTATTTTGTGGAATAGCTTTAATGTGTCTTTTGTTTAGAACTGTTTCAACAAATAGAGTTATAAAAGATATACCATAACCACATAACAATAATATTAAGGCGCTGCAAATGTCGTCGATACAAAGTGGAAGATACATCTCTCTGTTACTGCTTCTCTTCTGAGGCAAATCGCTTTGTTTTAATTTTTCGTATACACCACCATCTACTAATCTTCTTATTCTACATTAGAAAACAATTAAAATTTAATATATTTATGTACTATATTTTCTATTTGTTAATAATTACATACGATTACTTATTTAATAATAAGTAATCGTATGTAATACGATTACTTATTATTAAATAAGTAATCGTATACGTGGCATGAATTTATTTATAATAAGTAATTGTATATGTGACATGAATTTATTTTTTAGCTTCCTTCAGAATCTAACAATAAATAAAATATAAATATTTTTTTACTGTCATTAAAAAAATTTGTAAGTGAGATGTAACTAAAAAGTAAAACGTTGTAAACGAACTTTGGAAGTAAAGACTTAAATATTATTTAATATTTTCAGGTACAAACGAATGAATTTTCGAAAAGTCTGCTGTATATAAAGTAAATTCACCCATTGCCTCATATACTAAACTGCTTTTAGATAGGCACTTACTTTAGGATAAGTAAAGCCATTCCCTTACATTGCATGAAAATGTTCTTATGAGCAAGTTACACTTTACGGTGAGCCAACCATTCAGCAATATGTTTGTAAATTCTTACTGTAGTACTGTATAGAATTCGACATTCTTTTACATCGCGTTTTCTTTTTCAATAAGTTTTCTTTCACTTTTTTCTTCTGTTATTGTTATGCTTGCAATACAAAATTTTATTTGTTTGATCGAAAAACCGACTCGAAATTGATTTTATCGTAAAAATACTGTTCCTAGGTATTGTATAGTTTTTGGCATATTACAATGGCACGTTACATCGATTGCAAAATGTGTACCTAGTTAAATACAGCTTTTTAAAGACTAATTAAAGTATCGCTATTTTACTGATTTATCATGCAGGAAACGCAGGATATTAATTAAAAAAAAATGCATTCTGAGTTTCACACTCAATTCTTCTATTTTGTCAATTCTTATCATTTTAGTATCTAATACTGTATTATAAATATAATAAGGTACTATATGACAGATTGTTTTATAATTTATCACTGCACGATTATAATAACATTTACTAAAATTTTAAAAGACAATTTTTGTTGTATTTTTTTAANGTTTTAATATCCGAGAAAATTAAAACACGACAATTGTATGAAATAATATAACACCAAAACAAAATTATGTTTGAAATTTTTTTATTTTTACATTAATAGATTAAATTAGTTAATTATATTTAAGCTTTTCCAGTTTTCTCATTCACTTTATCTAAAACATGGCACATTTCTGCTAGTAAGTGGAGTAATAATTTCTGGTGATTGTTTACAATATATTCCCGGTCTATTTTCTGATATTTTAAAATGTAACACCATGAAAGTTGATTTTGGAAGTCGTCAATAAATTGCTGGTCAAGTATTTGGTAACGAGAAACATAATTCCAGTTTAGATAATCTTTTATTACGCGTAAAGTCATAGTTTTTAATCGTTAGTACTTTAAAATTGTTTTAATATCAAACTTATATATGTATCGCCTAATAAAATTATCTGAAAGAATTTGAAATTCGGCAACTTTATTCCAATCAAGATATTGTGAAAAGTTGGTTAAGAATGATTCGTCTAACACCTGATGCTCGCAAATTAAATCCCATTTTGCATATTTAATGTGTTTTTCAATAAATGAAGTAGCGAATATATAGTTTTTTCCATAGGATTTCCCAATTTAACTTATCAGCGAATTCAGAAATAAATGTGAAAGATAAATCGTTTTGTTGACTGATGATATTCCAGACAATATAATTTCTTAAATGACAAATATTATTTACTTTTAATGGTGAAAATGAAAAATTCCCCCAATCAATTAGCAGTTGAGTATTGTCTATAAATAAACAAAATTGTTTTTTTGTTAGGAAATATTTATTTAGTTAGTTACATAATAGGATACATTATTCATATAATAATGTGAGAATCTGGATGTCATATAAGGATTTTGAAGAATAAAAAGTCAAATAGACTTTTCCCCTTTCCGTTATTTCCGATTATTTCTCCCATTTTCACCCCGTTGCCCGAGGAATAGTCCCCGGACAAAGTTAGAAACAACGCAATTAACTGACCTTGAAGGACGAAGTCGTCTAGGTCAACCGCGGAAGCTCCCCGGAGAACCGCAGGGTGCGGATATAGTATAGAAGATTTCCTAAAAAGGTCATCAGTACGATGAGAAACATTACCTAAAATGGTAAGTCATCTCCCTAGGTGATGACGAATTTAACATTAATTGGTCAAGCGATGTCTGCATTGTCGTCACCCACGACGGGGGAGACTGTCATAAATCTGGAGAACTGTCAAAAGAGTAGCAGATTTTCCCACGCTAAAGAGTATATAAAGGGGTCGGATTTTCTACTCGGCGCTGAGCCAGGGCGCTTAAGCCGAAGAAACCCCTCTGCACACCTCAAGAGCGATCGTCGGGGAAGAAACTTCGACGCACGATCTTCCAGAACTCTCAGGATCTAAGAAGCTCATAATCGCCGCTCCATGCAAAGGTAAAAACTTTGAATATTTTTTTATTCCCCTGATACGACGGAATTACTCCTCGAAGAGGTTAACAAAAGAAACCTCCGAGCAAACTTCACCAGGAAGAACTCTCTACAGATTAGGAGCGACGGAGCATACACCGTAACCGGACATAGCCGCACGACCTGAGAAGGACATCGCTCCACATAGCCTTCAAAGGAACCTCGGTTTAGAAGACGACGATCACAGAGTGTTTTATCAACGCCCTATAATTGGAGAACGTTGCCTTCGAGGTAAACCCTTTCCATTATTATTTATCTCTCTCTAACGTGAGCTCTCTCTCGGATTTTAGCGTTAGGTTAGAATAGATTTTAGAATAACTATTTTTATCTTGATACGCGCATGTTGTATTTAAATTCTTTGTGTAAATTTTCATAGTTGTTTATTAAATGTGTTCGTTAATTCAAACCCGTGTAGTCTTTTGGACACCTGGTCACGACTTCCAACTCCTCCCCACTCACATTTTTAGCCCTCCTATTGCCATCCGACAACCGAGAGCGGGTCTTCCCGACCCGTGCAGATTAAGCGGTCATTAGGATTCGACCCGGTGGCCCCCTGCTACTCACAATAACATTTTATTATATGGATATGGATAAACAATTAAATTGAGTACATATATTAACAGATACAAAATTATTTATTACAATTCATACAATCACATCTTCTAAAATATTTGTCGTATATCGGTAATGTTATTTTATCATTTATTACAAACAATTTACATTCATATGTTTTATTGTTAGACAGTTTTAATGCTGCTTTATTACATGCTTGTTTTAATGCAATTTTTACATGTAGTTAGACGTATGAAAGTCATAAGTTCAGCGAGTCGAACAGCTCCAGAAACGATAAAACCAAAATTAATCTGAACTGAACCGAATGTTGTAACCATACGATTAAATCATCATCTAGGAAACAGCATAAGTCTTCGATTGTTCCTACAACTATGAACTTTCATTCTATGCAACAAATATAAGCTTCACTTGCAAATGTTGCTGCCTTAGCCCAAGCATGATACAATATAAAAGAATTTAGTATTGCCATCGAAAAAACAAATACAAGTATCCCGAAATAGACGACCGAAAAACTAATGGCATTATAGCAGCATTGAAGATAGAAGTAACGCAGCAGTACATGTAGTACGTGACACAAATAATAGTTGAATTTAACAATGATGCACGCGTAAACAAGTCTGAACACACTGGGTAAACAGCACTCTAGAATGTATGCACCTACATAAGAGGAACCATCCTGTATCTATACTGAGAAAGTTTATCGACGTTAACTAATTAATGCCTTCAATAAATGGAAAGAATAAAATGATTATAGGTAAGTGAAAATCTTGCCTAATCCAATAGATCACACCTATCTTTTATATCAGGTTAACTGGAATGTGTCTACGGAAAAAATGCAGCATGAATTATCAATTCTATTGGCACATTCAACCGAATTGAATGTCTACGTTTTTACTGGTTTGCTTTTTATTGCAGTATACTGTGAAAAATAAGAAAACTCATAATATGTTGCATGAAACAATTTCAATAAAAAACAATTGTCATATCTTAAATACCTTTTATGAAATTTCATTGCGATTTCTTTTTTGATATGAAACATTTCTCAGTTTTAAAAAGCCAGAAAATACAGAGTGCAAAGATTTTGCCAGCTAGAAAAAATGCATAAAACATTATTAATATCTGTTTTCATTATTTTCATTTGTATAAAGTTACACGTTATATATTAATATATGAAAACGATACCTTAAGAGGGAAATGCTTAGTGATGTCAAAACAACCTCCTACAGTTAGAGCCAATGGGTACTTCCCAAAACGTTTCATGAAGTCCAGGACCTGTATATTTCATCAATTAAATATGTTTCACAAAGTGTAAAATGTAATATAAATTATAAAGTTTTGCACTAGTATTAACGCGACCTACTTTTAACTTATATTCTAGAGAAAGATTGCTGACTGCAACACTTCGGATGTCTTGAAAGACATTCTCCATCTAAAATAAGTTGAAAATAATGTTAAACGACAGAAAAAATAATAATATCTTTTAAAAGTTTATCACATACCGAAAAAGCAGCATAAGACAGAATAAATCCATAAATAATACAAACAAAAGTTAACATAATAACTACAGAAATAAATATATATTTGAAAGATTTTTCCATATCTACATACAGATACATGTAATAGCTGAAACTGGTTCCGAATGTAAGAGCGGCATGAATCACAACGACGGTATAATTGAATTTATTGTTCAGTTGTGATACAATGTACCATAAATCATCATGACGGGTCATGATTTTTTGTAATCGGTCTTGAAGGTTATGCTGATTACTTCTTAACAATGTTACTTCTGAAGACAGCTGTTGGAATTCTTTTACGATTACAAATCCTATTATTACCCCAAATGTTAAAAACATAGCAATTTCTCCGATAAGGTAACTATTCCATATTTGAAATTCTATGCAACAAATGAAAGCTTCACTTGCAAATGTTGCTGCCTTAGCCCAAGCAGGATACAATATAAAAGAATTTAGTATTGCCATCGAAAAAACAAATACAATTAGTATTAGAGATATCAACAATGATAAATTATTAATTGTGTGTGATGCCTTTTCATTCTGAAAAATTGGATGCCTCAATTTTACATCTACCTTAAATTTGTAATGTTTAAAAAGCGTGAATATCGATGCGATAGCGAATGATATAATTAAGCCTGTAATTTTAATTTCTGTTGTTCCGACTTTGATCTCAGAAAATACAGAATCACAAGAATATTTATAAATATGAGTTGGTACAAGCTGCAATATTGCCAACACGAAATGCTCCCATGCGATTATTTCGATAATTTGAATGTAGATTTTCTTTACAACTGTTTGGAAATACGTCGAAGGTTGTCTGTCTTGACACTTACAAGGAATTAATGATTCGATACCAAAAATTATCGCAACATTTAAGTATGGTTGTATAAGGCAGTTGAAGCAAACCTCTTCTCTGTGTATCGAAGACATCTTTAGTAACCTAGTAAAATAAATCATTCAATTTATCGATGGAAAGAGGAAGCTTCGTTCACAAATTATTGATTAATTTAGCTTTTAACATTCCAGTATTTTATTTTCTCAGATAAGTAGTTTTCTGTCTCATTATGCTTTACAGTCACGAAAGTTATTGAGCATTATGTAAATTATGACATGCATTTCAACAACATAAGTGATGTTTCGTAATGGAATATAGTATGTCTTAATAAACGTAATTAGTTTTAAACGTCATGAGTGATGTGTTATGATAAGTTATGGTATATCTTAATGGATTGTAATCGTTTATTTTTGTGGTATGAAAAGATGTCATCTAAACAACAACTTTGCATCTAAAACTATTACGTTATCGTTATTTTGGATGAAAGCTTTCTTTTATCAGATAATTTTATACGATTTATACATACAAATTACATTATATAAGGCTGATTATTTTCTATTTTTACATCTCTAGTCTAATAGTTATATGAAAATTTGCTCTATATATGTTCTCTTTTTCTGCTAAAACTTAGCAGCAGTCCAGTAGGAATATCTTGATGTTGACGATGGAGAATCTCAAGATCTTACGAAAATCGCTGCTGAAACAGTTACAATTAATTAACATGCAGTTTAAATCTCGTAATTATCATAATTTTTTCGAGGTTGGTAGTTATAAAAGAGGTTACAGCCAACATTTCAGTAATGATTATTACAATAAATCCTTTTTTTAACTTAGTAATTTTCTTTTCGACAGTCTTACTGTGCTCCGTGTTGCATTCACGTTCTATCATCTCCCATCTTTTCTCTATGAAAATACTCACAGAAACGAATTAAAACTTCTGTCACTTCTCAACATTATCTCTCAGCAGACGTTCACATTTTTCACATCGTCGACTGAAAAATATTCGACCAGAGAGAGTGTCCTTTATCGTTGAAAAAGCTAAAACCTGCTAGCAGCAAAGTCAGGTGAGTAGGGAGCATGAGAAACCACTTCAATGTTGTTTCTCTGTGTAAACGTCGTCCGATGAGCAGGAGTATTTTCTTAATGGAAGATCACACGTGCAGCCTTTTCCGACCGAGTTTCTCCAATGATAGAAAGAATTCGTGATAAAAACATGATTGTGCACGTGGTGCAAGTTGCTGCATGAGCGCAATCATCTTGTCAGACCGACTGGTGCTGGAACATGGATGTTTCACTTCGTTGTCACACGATGTTTGCCCTTCTTTGAGCTGTCGCACCCACGAACTAATATTTTTCATATCCATGACACCATCACTGCATGTATCACTCAACTGGCAATAAATTTCGTGAGTGTAACTCCACACAAGTGCAGAAAACGAATGATTACGCGTTGTTCTTCAATGAAAATATCACCAGTTTAAGTATCAAAACTGCCTCTCACACGAACTGCTGCTGCTAGAGTTCCGTGCGCAGTGCAGTGCAACCCACTCTGTTATGCGAATACAAACAGTGTCCGTTTTTTTTAAAAATATGTATGTAGTTTATATTTATGAGCATAAAGCGCAGTTGCTAAATGTTTCAAGTTGTGAGAACCGAGAAGGTTAGTTGTCCCCACTTACTTGCGGCTCTGCCAGAAGATGGCTTTATAGATGGGGGAGGTCAATGAGGATATCGACAGATTTTCAAATAAATACACAGGTTAAACAAGAATAACACATTTAATAAACAACTATAAAATTATACATATCAAAGGCAAAAGTGAATAGCTACAAAAATTCTATTTTACGTCGCGATAATGATTCGTCTTTCTTATGGAACAAGTAACTTATATTCTCTAAGTTAAACTGAGAGACGAAAGAGACCTCTCAGAGAGAGTATACAAACAGATTTCTTAAAAATACCTCTAAGTCCCGATCCGTAATATGGGTCGTTGGTAAAAACGTTCATGCATCTGCACGGCAGTTATGGCGAGTTGGAAACGGATAGAGTGGCAGTATGGGTCAGTCAATGTCGCCTGGTGGACTGCGTCAAAGCCCTTTTCATACTATTTTTGAGGGGTGAGAACTGTCAAATAGTTGATGATTTATAAGAACACTTGTCAGCTGTGTTCGATCTAGATCCAGCTGGTACGGAACGTTGCCGATGTATTCTTTAATCGGATTGTAGACATTGGTATACTAAAGGTAACATTTTATGATATAAATTCCTACGAATTTGACAGTTCTCTCTTATTAATTATTATATATTTTGACATTATCTTCTTAGATTTGAGAATAATCTCTAGATTGTTTATATTAAATATCGCGTTAGTCCACGAGAGAGGCAATTATTATCATGTTGTTTTGGTTATCGTGCAAGTGTCTGCAGACACCTGCCACGTGCAGCTAAAGGAGAGGTGAGAAACGCTGCTCATTAGTTTCTTTTAAACGTCTGTTCTTGTCTTGTTGATTTTATCGTCAATCTAATTTATCGGTACAGACTGTGACATTTAACCTGACGAAAGAGTTTTGATCGGTGATTGTAGACTATCGCTTTTTTCTGTAAAATTATTAGGGTTAGGAGGAGAAAGATACTAATTTAAACAATACAAAAAATGGGGAAAGAGCAGAATATCACAAAGTTGTTCAAGCCTATCCTACATTGCTAATCAGATATTTCATAGTATGTTGTGTGTTTTGTATGTACACAATTTTTTCATTATTGTAGGCAGGTGACATCGTCTTAATTGCCTAATGATTGAATAGCTCACCTTGCATATATTTCATAAAGGGGCATCTCAGTGGAATAACTGTTTTTTTCTAAAGAATGCAGTGTCTGAGAATTCTCGTCATAAGAGAACAGATCTAATGGATATGTCTTGAGTATGTCATTGAATGTCGATAACTCCTGTGACATGATGTGTTGCCTGATTTTAATACTATGCCATTCAGAAACGGAGCTTTCAGGCGTTCATCTAACACTTTGGCTTGTACACACACTTGATCATTGCGGTTTCTGTTGCTTGTGCTTCCTCTTGGAGAATTTCCATTTTGGCTGCAATGACCTGTAAGCTCGCAGCATACGTTTGAACATCTTCATCCAGAAACTGTATGGAAGCGTAAATTCTATTTAATTGAATGGGAAAAGACACTTCTTCGAATCGCTCTAGCATGATCTGCTTGAACTCATCATAGTCCTCCACTTGCTTGATCCACCAGTCCTTTTGGACAAATTTCCAAGCTATTCTTGTAAGTTTCAACTTAGATACCGGCAACATTTGTGCTTTTGTCCATGTCTCTGGCTTTGCTATGTTTCCCAGCATGTCAAAAAATTCGGATACTCTAAGTCCTGCTGCATCTCCAGAAAATGTGGGCAAGAGAAAAATGAAATTTTTCCTGTACCTAAAACTGCTCTAAGGATTTCTCCTTCAGTTCTTCTGCTAATATATGCTAGAATCGCCTAAATTTGTCTCCTCAGAAGAACCTGTCTTCGGCAGACAAACCTGTTTCCCAATGAATACTGTCTGTCATGGACTAACCTGTCGAAAGCCTTTATGTTGGCTACACCCCAGACCTGACACCAAATTGTGAGAAACTGTGAGCCAAAGGTTAATTCCTTCTGACTACTTACTCGGTAACAGTCTGCAAAAACTGCTCATGTTATCGTTCCAGATGGTTTCTTAGCAAGTGGGGGAGAACCGACTATGCCGGCAGACGTCCTTAGAACAATGATAGACAGATTTAACAAAATAACAAAGCATTTATCGATTAACTAAATGTAGATTACAAGAAGCAATAATAATGCTAAGGTTAAATGCGGTTATGCTATCCTATTTACACAAAATGGGCGAGTAATCTCGTAACTATGTCGCTTTCCTAATCTCTAGTTCGAGAGAAAACGAGTTCACAAGTTCTAAGAGCTGTAAATACCTCATAGCGTATTGGAGAGTTGATATGGCAAACATCATCTGTATGAAAGAGTTAGGAGTCCTTGGTATCTTCCAACCTGTGTCCTTCTCCCTTTATCTAGATTATGTCCGCTGTATGGAGGTCCAGGAGTCAAGGTGGCACTATCACCAATTACAANCAAAAAATGGGGAAAGAGCAGAATATCACAAAGTTGTTCAAGCCTATCCTACATTGCTAATCAGATATTTCATAGTATGTTGTGTGTTTTGTATGTACACAATTTTTTCATTATTGTAGGCAGGTGACATCGTCTTAATTGCCTAATGATTGAATAGCTCACCTTGCATATATTTCATAAAGGGGCATCTCAGTGCAATAACTGTTTTTTTCTAAAGAATGCAGTGTCTGAGAATTCTCGTCATAAGAGAACAGATCCAATGGATATGTCTTGAGTATGTCATTGAATGTCGATAACTCCTGTGACATGATGTGTTGCCTGATTTTAACACTATGCCATTCAGAAACGGAGCTTTCAGGCGTTCATCTAACACTTTGGCTTGTACACACACTTGATCATTGCGGTTTCTGTTGCTTGTGCTTCCTCTTGGAGAATTTCCATTTTGGCTGCAATGACCTGTAAGCTCGCAGCATACGTTTGAACATCTTCATCCAGAAACTGTATGGAAGCGTAAATTCTATTTAATTGAATGGGAAAAGACACTTCTTCGAATCGCTCTAGCATGATCTGCTTGAACTCATCATAGTCCTCCACTTGCTTGATCCACCAGTCCTTTTGGACAAATTTCCAAGCTATTCTTGTAAGTTTCAACTTAGATACCGGCAACATTTGTGCTTTTGTCCATGTCTCTGGCTTTGCTATGTTTCCCAGCATGTCAAAAAATTCGGATACTCTAAGTCCTGCTGCATCTCCAGAAAATGTGGGCAAGAGAAAAATGAAATTTTTCCTGTACCTAAAACTGCTCTAAGGATTTCTCCTTCAGTTCTTCTGCTAATATATGCTAGAATCGCCTAAATTTGTCTCCTCAGAAGAACCTGTCTTCGGCAGACAAACCTGTTTCCCAATGAATACTGTCTGTCATGGACTAACCTGTCGAAAGCCTTTATGTTGGCTACACCCCAGACCTGACACCAAATTGTGAGAAACTGTGAGCCAAAGGTTAATTCCTTCTGACTACTTACTCGGTAACAGTCTGCAAAAACTGCTCATGTTATCGTTCCAGATGGTTTCTTAGCAAGTGGGGGAGAACCGACTATGCCGGCAGACGTCCTTAGAACAATGATAGACAGATTTAACAAAATAACAAAGCATTTATCGATTAACTAAATGTAGATTACAAGAAGCAATAATAATGCTAAGGTTAAATGCGGTTATGCTATCCTATTTACACAAAATGGGCGAGTAATCTCGTAACTATGTCGCTTTCCTAATCTCTAGTTCGAGAGAAAACGAGTTCACAAGTTCTAAGAGCTGTAAATACCTCATAGCGTATTGGAGAGTTGATATGGCAAACATCATCTGTATGAAAGAGTTAGGAGTCCTTGGTATCTTCCAACCTGTGTCCTTCTCCCTTTATCTAGATTATGTCCGCTGTATGGAGGTCCAGGAGTCAAGGTGGAACTATCACCAATTACAACTTTCTATGAGAAATCGCTCTGAACTTCTAGGGGCTCGAGCTTTATTCGCTTGTCCTGGGAAAAGAGTTACATGATTGTCAAATGTTAACAATAATGGTGCATTCTTGACACCTATGTGTCAACTTTCTTATCTAATTGTTACTACAAACGGTGACCTCCAATCTAATTCTCACCAGGAGCGTTTTTTCTACCGGAGTTGTTTACATTTTTTTCTGACAATTGCATTAACTTCGCGGATTTCACAATTATAAATGGAAATAATTAATTGCTGTTGCATTATTATTTGAGGAATTACCCTAAAATTATTTGTAATATCGTGACAATTAAAAACAACCAGATTTATTAAGGTCAACATGTGCTAACAGCACTTGAGATTCACAAGAAGCACTGTTTGTTTCGAGATTAAAACATAAAACACTGCACAAATGGGATATACGAAAATTTCACAGCATCTTATAAAAATTCAAAATAAGAAAATAGAGGAGAAATTACAGAAATGTAATCTGGAAGAGACTTACTCAAACTAATGAGTATAATGATAAAAAGATTTATTGAAGCTATGAGTAAAGAAATTCAGTAACGAGTTGCCCTGTCTTCCAGGCAATATTTCAAATTTGTTGACGTCATCTGTTATAATATTTTATTAAAAGTTTTTACATATTTAACTAACATAAAATGGCAAAAACTTTAATTTTGAATTTAAGAATAAATTAAAAAAAAAAAACACTGCAAATGCAACTAACGAGTAAAATCTTCATTAAATTTAACCCCTGTAAAAAAAATCCTCATCTCTCCACTCAATTGATCCCCATTATCTCTCCACTATCAATTTTTAAACATTAAAATTAATGGACACAATATTTGTCAACAGTATTTTTATTATTTACTAATATATAAGCCATACTTATAGAAAGTGCTTTTTTAACATAAGTAAAAACATATTTATTTCTTTCATGATTTTACTCGAAAATGAAAATATTGTATAAGTTTTATAGCAGTATTCCAGAAACGAAATAGAGACTTCATTAGAAGTTTATGTGAAAAATTTTAATACAATTTGCTGAAATTGCGATTTAAGTTGGGTGAATTCCTTACCTAACATTTTAGAATAGATTGGATTATTTGAAAAAGCAATGCAACATGGCAATAGGTCACATTGTACTGTCTTCCAAAAGTACTTCTTATGGGAAACAGGTGTAAAATCTATTTAGAGGAGATGGACATGTGAAGAAAATTCGAAATCTTTACTCTGTTAGACCGTTAATGACGCATGAACCCATGACAAACTTTTCTTGGATTTGCACGTCTTACTTGACCGGTAAATTAATCAGCTACCACCGAATTTGTGTTCAGTGGTTAAACTTACTTTACAATGGTGAGTAAACTGAAATGGTTGGTAATTCAATATAATTTAAATTTATAGGAGGCGGAGACAGCTTGCATAATTATTCAAAGCATATCTTACAATTTTTGTATATCAAACATATGCATATTTCAAACAAACGTATACTTAGCTTCTACATTTATGTATGAATGAGAACGAAGATTTCAACTGAATTGCCTTTATTTATTCTTTCTGTTTAAAATACAAACAGAGAGTGAGAGAAAGAGAGCAGTTTAAATGGTGCAATTTTCTTTGTCGCTGAGGCATGTTAGAAGTTTAAATGGAATAAGTTGAAATAAAGATGTTTATATATATGTATATTTATCTTCAAATATCATCTTCGGAATATCCGGTAATTCAGCTTTTTCTAAGAAGTAGCCAATAATAAAAATTATCAGATAAATTGGACATCATACAGTTGTATTACAAACTGGTATATTAGGCATATACAATTTCTAGTATATAGTTAGGCATATAGTTAGGCATATACAAACTGGTATATGCCTAGTTAGGCATATACCAGTTTGTAATACAACTCATAACTTATTAAATTTTGAAAAATTTACTCCATCAATTCAGCACTACTTGTCCTATAGATGTTAAAGTACTTATGTGGTATTTAATTTTTCAAATAGTATCATTTTATTATTAATTATTTTGTGGAATAGCTTTAATGTGTCTTTTGTTTAGAACTGTTTCAACAAATAGAGTTATAAAAGATATACCATAACCACATAACAATAATATTAAGGCGCTGCAAATGTCGTCGATACAAAGTGGAAGATATATCTCTCTGTTACTGCTTCTCTTCTGAGGCAAATCGCTTTGTTTTAATTTTTCGTATACACCACCATCTACTAATCTTCTTATTCTACATTAGAAAACAATTAAAATTTAATATATTTATGTACTATATTTTCTATTTGTTAATAATTACATACGATTACTTATTTAATAATAAGTAATCGTATGTAATACGATTACTTATTATTAAATAAGTAATCGTATACGTGGCATGAATTTATTTATAATAAGTAATTGTATATGTGACATGAATTTATTTTTTAGCTTCCTTCAGAATCTAACAATAAATAAAATATAAATATTTTTTTACTGTCATTAAAAAAATTTGTAAGTGAGATGTAACTAAAAAGTAAAACGTTGTAAACGAACTTTGGAAGTAAAGACTTAAATATTATTTAATATTTTCAGGTACAAACGAATGAATTTTCGAAAAGTCTGCTGTATATAAAGTAAATTCACCCATTGCCTCATATACTAAACTGCTTTTAGATAGGCACTTACTTTAGGATAAGTAAAGCCATTCCCTTACATTGCATGAAAATGTTCTTATGAGCAAGTTACACTTTACGGTGAGCCAACCATTCAGCAATATGTTTGTAAATTCTTACTGTAGTACTGTATAGAATTCGACATTCTTTTACATCGCGTTTTCTTTTTCAATAAGTTTTCTTTCACTTTTTTCTTCTGTTATTGTTATGCTTGCAATACAAAATTTTATTTGTTTGATCGAAAAACCGACTCGAAATTGATTTTATCGTAAAAATACTGTTCCTAGGTATTGTATAGTTTTTGGCATATTACAATGGCACGTTACATCGATTGCAAAATGTGTACCTAGTTAAATACAGCTTTTTAAAGACTAATTAAAGTATCGCTATTTTACTGATTTATCATGCAGGAAACGCAGGATATTAATTTAAAAAAAAATGCATTCTGAGTTTCACACTCAATTCTTCTATTTTGTCAATTCTTATCATTTTAGTATCTAATACTGTATTATAAATATAATAAGGTACTATATGACAGATTGTTTTATAATTTATCACTGCACGATTATAATAACATTTACTAAAATTTTAAAAGACATTTTTTGTTGTATTTTTTTAAAACAATTAGATTTTTCTTAATTATAGGTTATACTGTAAATACATAAGACTTTTATTTAAATTTTTTTTTTATAAAAATTTATTTTTAATATTTTTCCTGATTTATCTAAAAGAATTAAGAATAATCAGTAAAGTCTAAATTCGTTCCTATTATGTCCGAAGGTTTTTTTATGACAAGTCCGTAAAGTAGCGATACTCTTAGCTTTCAATTTGAAAGTGAAATTAAAAGAGAAGCTACAAAAGACAATTAATAAATCTATTAAAATATGTTAACATTAAAATTATTTATCTCGCTTATCCTAACATTCAAGAATTGTTGAGAAACTAAGCTAGATATACACAAAATGTTCAATGTAAAATTAAATAGAATATTGTAACAATGGAAATCAAATCTTTCACAATAATCCACCATCTATTGCTATACAGGTAATTGTCAGATCTTGTTCTGCGTCATAAATTCTGTAACTATTTGAAATCATTATTTCTTCACTTCACAAATAAGCGATAAACAATGGTTGACTGAATAAAACTAGTGGTAATTAGTCGTTCATTCACGCGAAACCAAGAGACAGGCCACGTAGATTTTTCTAAAAATTTTCTACCCTTTTTAACATTTAAGCAGAAACGAGTTTACTCATAGAAAATCTAAACAAGTCTTTGTTAACAGACTGTTTTGGAGATTCTGTATAAAATGCTCAATAACTTTTTGCTGTTTTTAAAAAACCCTTCAATAATAAAACTGAATAATATTAAACTATTGAACAAAAAAAGTGGAATGAAGTAAAGAAGAAAGATTTAAACTCATACTCTCTATTGTATTCTACAAACCTGTAAAATGTATATAGGCCTAAATAATTAGTATATAAATTTGCATTTATTTGCATGCAATTTCCTAACAAATACATAAATAAAATATGTAAAAATTAAATAAATACTTAAATATTAAATTTGAAAAATTTATATTTACATAAGCGAAAATTTTGTAATGTTATAAAAATAACCACTTACATTGTATTGAATTTCTTTTCAAATTTAAAGTTTATATTTATAGGATATACTAATGAATAAGTTAAAAATGAATCTTCTGAGATTATTAATTGTTCTTCCGGTTTAACTGTTAATGTATTTATAATACTGTCAGATATTATGTACGCATGTTTATGTTGTAGAGCATATTGAATTCCTTCGTTCACGGTGGAAAAGCTCTTATCTGGATTATTTCTTATGTAGTCACCTAAAATGCTAACCATACCTTTAGTGGCATCCTAAAATGAAATAAATATAATAAACATACTTAATTAGCCTACAATAAAGAAAAATCCATTGTCGTGTATGTTCTCTAATGTAATGAAATTATTCAAGATATATCAGCTTGTTACTGACATTATCTGACTTATGCAAATAAAAGTACTTATTTAAAATTTCTAATACAAAATGTAAAAATAAAATATATTGTAGAAAGTTACCATCATCATTTTCTCGAAAGCCGAATGTGATAGAGTCCCACAAGAATATTCACGATTCCTGACTGCATTTGAAAGTTCTTCAATTGTTTTCGGAACTTTTGCATAAGCGGGATAAGTGATGTAGGAAAAGAGAACACCACTGTATGCTGATATAAGTACAGTTGTCACCAATAGCCAAATTCCAATAAAAATTCTTAACGAACTACTTCTATCTTGATTTATTTCATTTCCTGAAAGAAATTAATATAAAAAAATTCATTGAAAGTTAACGAGAGAAATGACTGAATATAAGTAAGATATTGTTTGCATGAGTGAGACAAGAGTAAGAGGCAAGAGGTGTATGGATGTGAATGGAAATGTGTTAATCTGGTATAATATGCAAGTGATATACAGGAGTAGGTGATTTAGTTAATGTACACACAAAGGAATATATGGAGAAGTATAAGCAAGTGATTAAAAGACTGAGACGGGTGTGCCTGAAAGTTATGGTGCAGAGAGTCATTGCTGTTGTCATGTATGTTTCTAAAGCATCGCAGCAGTCAGTAAGTTGCTGCGATGCTTTAAAAATGAGTTTTGGGAAATATTAAAACATAACTTAGATGAATATGAACCCGAAAAGCGTATGATTTCAACTGGAGATATGAACGATTGCAGGAGTATGAAGAGTTAAACGTCTGAGGAAAAGATCGCTCTGTGATCTTTTTCTCAAGTGATCGCCGGATAAAGGATAATGGTAAGCCGACTGGTCTATTTGTTGAAAAATATTCATACGTATCCAAAGCGTTTTTCTCCACAAGACCATACCTAAGCACAAATTGGAAAATCGTAACAAAGATGAAAGAAGTAAAATAGATTTTGTTATGTATGATGACAGATCGAAAAGTGTAGTGAAATATACATGATACAGAGGAGCTGATTCTGGCTCAAACTATAATTTAGTGGTATTGTGAGTGCAACTAAAGATTGTATAGTGGAGTAAAAGTATTACACTATAGTATAGTGTAATACTTTTACTCCACTAAAAGTGGAATATAGTGGAATTGTATAGTGACTATACAATTCCACTATATTCCACTTTTATTCCACTATACACTATACACAATTCCACTTTTATTCCACTATACTTCGGAACAAATGTTTGCTCCGGAGCCAGTAAAAACAAAGTTACTGACAAAGAGAAAGAATAAGCATAGAGAACTTGTTGATTAGAAACTGAGAAATGCAGATAAGTTGTTGAGTGTTTTGAAAGGATGAAAGCACTTCCAATTTTGTATGGAGAAACAGCAACAAATATTTGTGGTATAACGAGACTGGGACGTAAGATATGGAAAGCATGGTAGATTGAGAGGGTTCAGCACAGGGTGAAAAAGAAAAAAACTGCATACATGAACAGTCTAAATAGCAGAGTACGTTAGGATAAGTACAGAGAGAGGAAACGAAGCGCTGCATTAGAGATTTATTCCACCAATTACACACCTATTATTCATTTAACAGAAATATATAATTTGCACTTCGTACACAGGATGAACTTTTTTCCTGTTGACATGCATAAAATTTATTTGTTTCTACAACGGTCTTCTATTTTCTTCAAATTCTCTTTGCAAAAGTTAGGTTCGTTCTTTTCATAAAAGCCTATTGAGGGACAGTGTAGGTAGCATAAATACAATAACAGTTGGGGTGATAAATAAAAATAGTAATGATTGTGAAGTTAAATTGAGATTAGTTCAATTGAGTGAAGTTAAATTGAGTTAATGGTTGTGAAGTTAAATTGGTTGAGTTGAGTAAAATGGGGTTGAGTTGAGTAAAATGGAGTTGAGTTGAGAAGTAAAATGGAGTTGAGTTAATGGTTATGAAGTTAAATTGAGATTAGTTCAATTGAGTGAAGTTAAGATGTGAAAAAAAATTGCAGGTTTTTGAAATTTAGCAATCATCTGGTCTGTATGGTGTGACTGTAAAAATATTAATGTAATGATTGAAAATGTGACAAAGTGGATGCAGTGACTCTGCAGTTTACATTGGAATAATAGTGAGGTTGAGGCCGAAGTTTTAAACGTAAAAACGTGTACGTCGGACGTTCAGCGCCGCTTTTCCGTAAGCCTAGAAGTTTAACAATGGTGTTTAGAAAGTCAGTAGAATCATGCTCGACATTCAGAATACCAGGGCTGTGGAGTCGGAGTCGTGGAGTTTTGGTGTTTTAGCCGGAGTCGGAGAAAAACTCCGCCGATTCTGACTCCCTTTTACGTACCAACTTGTTATGTATTTAAGACGGAGTCGGAGTCGGAGTCAGAGTTGGAGTAGGTAGATATTTACGCGACTCCACAGCCCTGCCAAATACCATTGTCAAACTTCTAGGCTTACAGGAAAGCAGCGCTGAACGTCCGATGTACACGTTTTCACGTTTAAAACTTCGGCCTCATCCTCGCTAATATCAGAGGTCCGTGTGATTGGAAAAATGCTGTGATTTTTTCAACATACAAAGAAAAGGGTGAAAACAGATTGCAAAAACTTCCACGGAATAAGTTTGCTGAGCTTACCTGAAAAGTGTTCGCACAAATGTTGGTTATAAGAAAGGAGAAGCTAACTGCACTGTGAATATAGGAAGTGCAATGCGGATTCATTTAAAGAAAGTGATGTGTGGATCAGATATTTTACATTGAGAAAAAGATTGTGGAGAAAGGTCAGAGATAATATGTTTGCAGTGTTTGTTCATGTAAAAATAGTATATGATAGAATGAATAAGGAGAAAATGTGGCAAGTATTATTTGCTGATGGATTGAGAGGCAAACGGTTTTGATGTGTGAGAGAAGTGTACGAAAAATAGAAAAATTGTGTACGTGTGAACAGTAATGTGTCTAAGTGATTTACAATTAAGAAGGGTGTAAGACAAGATCGTGATTTTATCGTGTAAGATAAAAAACGGATTAATCAAGACGTGCCAGAATAAGTATGTAAGTGGAATGCGTGTAATATGTATGTGAAACCTTGTTCAGATTGCTGAACCAGTAATAACCAGATGTGCTATTGACTGGGGAGAGGCGTATTCGGCCAAAGATTCGAGATGTAAGCGCGTATCAACTAGAGCAGTGTTTTTCAACCTGTGGGTCGCAACCCCTCTGTGGGTCGCGAGGCGTTACACGGGAGGTCGCGGGCAAAAGAAAAATACAAGTGTTTGTAGGTCCTACACTACATTAAAAAATACTGCGCATTTGATTGTTTGATCGATACTCAAATCTCAATCATCCTGAAGTTACTGATCCTAAAAAAAAATCAACGGCTCAAGAACTCAAGACAAATTAAGTATGTAGCTTCCCCCAAAAAGGGAAGCTGCATACTTAATTTGTCTTGAGTTCTTGTGTTAAGTTCTTGTGTTAAGTCAGAAAAAAAATTAAATACAAAGGTTTTAATATCACTGATATAGTTTTAATATGGCCCGGGGGGGTCGCCAGAATTTTTTAACTTGTAAAGGGGTCGCGTATTCAAGAAGGTTGAAAAACACTGAACTAGAGTAAAGGTGAAAGAATGCCAGGTGATCGTTGTGTTGCACTGCATTGTGTTATGTAAACAATAGAAATAGAACACGACACGGTTTCACGTTCATAAATTATTAGTTATATTTAAAGTATGCATTTGCAGTTATATTTTCAATAATTTAATATCATCCAATTTAATTTACATTTTATGAATTAGTTAAAAACTTTTAAAAATTAATAAATATGTTAAATAAAGATTACATTTACATGATTTTTATAGTAACTTTCATATTTGGAAAGTATTTTATTTCTTAATAAAACATGTTTTTAACATTAATGTATAATTGCTTGCCTTGCTTTATTAAACTGCTAATGATAAACCAGAAAATTTTTTTCATGGTCCACGAAGTTGTTTTTTGGAGAAAATAAAAGTTTCCTTTGACAATACAGTAAAACGCAATTGCAGTGACAAATAAAGAAGCAAAAACACAGATCCACACCTACAAAATATATCATGAAAATAAATTGTTATAGAACAATTTCAAATACACGAATTTCAGAAGCGTATATTAAAAAATTATTACTTAATATATATAATTATAGTTCACGATAGTAGCAAATACAGTAGAACCTCGATTATCCGGATTTTCGATTATCCGGGTTGTTCAAAATAAATAAAAATTTTACGAATTTGCTGTTTTGCACTTGGCGAATTACGACACTGTTTAAGTACGTGATGAAATGCATAACTTTTTTGTTTCAACAGCGTCTAACCCAGCACAGTGGTCGTAAAACTCTTAAATATATTTTACGTCGTAATAAAAATATAACTTGACATACGTATTTATAAATAATTTATAAATTACACCATTTCTATGACCAAGGGCGGCGTAAGGCATGGACAACGTGGGCCACCGCCTATGTCTCGTGGTCCGAAGGGCCTCGCGCTTCGGAGGTTTATGCATTACTTAAAAGCCGCGAATGCGACAAAAAATTTTACTCGTCATAAAACGATAAACAGTTTGTCAAATTTTTACTCATAGAAATGTAGTTTCAACTGCTTTTTATTTTATAAAATCAGTCTTCTTGCGCCACCAGAGGGCCTTTTAAACAATAGGTAGTCCGTTAGCGCTGGTCAGTAGTAGTACAAATTTAATAAAAACATTTGTTTCTTGAAAACTTGATGACGATTTAAATACAGTATTTATTTTTAATATTACCGATATGTCATCGAAAAGAAAACGTGTTCTGTTATCATTAAAATACAAATTAAAGTATTTGTTTCGATTATCTGAATTTTTCCGTATCCGGACAACATTCAATTAGTCCGGATAATCGAGGTTCTACTGTATCTATTTATGTTACTTAATTACTTATATATCGTCACATATTACATTTCTGAACGATGACACTTAGAATTTGGTAGAAAACAATACATAAATGGATCATATGGCGAAGGAAAGTGCCTTTTGAGTGTTTTTATGTTTTAAACTCGTTACAATTTAGATTAGACATAACTAGTTATTTTGATATTATAGTTAATGTCTGTTAAAAAAAAAAAACACAATTGTGAGATTGCGAGAAGTGGTAAAAATACTCCAAAATCTCTTTATATGAAACGTATTTTAAGTACGAATAAATCATATAATATAATATAACATATAATAAGAGTTTACTTACTTCAAATGAAAAAGGCCTTATAATTGCCCTTATTTTTGATAGTTTGTTAGGTCTAGAAACAACAAATAGAATTCTTGTAGTAGTAACAGGAACTGTAAATTTGACCACTTGAAATCTATCATACGTCACATATAATGCAATTACTCCAAGATCAGCTTCCTTAAATATATAAATAAAAAATTTTACATAATTACAATTAATATGATAAGTTTACTTATGAACTTTCAATATTCATACATTCTTCTGTATTCTTCCAATGACACCATTCCATGAACCATTGTCTAATTTCATTCCAAACACATTTTCAACAGGTTCAATAATCTCATATCTATGTAAAATAATTTATAGATAAAAATATATGATGCAAATTTTTTAGAAGTAAAATAAATTTACTCACTGAACATTCTTTAAATTCTGAATGACTAAACTTAAAAATTTGAAATCAATACCGTCAAACACTATAGTGTTGTTAATTTTTTTCACTTCTAAATACGAAGAAAGCTGAATATATAATAAAGTACAAGATATAAGATATATTACGATTAATTAATTATTTTTTCCGTAAATTATAAACAGAACTTACTGGTACTGCAGTGATTTTTATTTTACTCACTCTTCTACTGACTGTCTTTTTCATTATTTCTAATTAAATAATAATAATAATAATAATTGAATGCTTCTCAATTATATATAGTGTTCAACAAGTTTCATGTAAAATATAAATTAAAATATTTTATAGTATATTTTACATGAAGTAGATGAATGAAAATAACAGCATGTTGAATGATATTCAAAGGGAGAAAACCTTAGTGAAATGCGAACCCGGGACTAACTACTAGTTTTTAGTGTTTTTATTTCAATAAGCCACCGATATAAAGATAATTTAAAGAATTTAACGAAGCTAATTAGGATAGCTAGAAAATAATATAATTGAAATTTACTACAGGCGCATAGACAAGCAAACTAGCTTTAATACATTGAAATAATTAAGAAGGTTATATAAACCGAATTATACGGCAATGGATACTCGATACCCAGAAGAATGATTAGTTCACGTGTTAGAATATCTTTTGTACTTATATCTTTTTGTTAGGGGATTGCTCCAACTTGTTATCTTTCCCATAAAGATAATCAAATTTAAAATTTGATAATGACATGTACATATCTGTATGAATGCATTATAATAATGTATATTGTGTGGGTGTGAGATGAATGCACCAACCCCAATTACAAAATGGTAGTCAATAAAGTTAAGTTATCGTAAAGTTCTTTATACTAAATACAACAGTTTTTAAAGTCTTGTTAAAATTTTCTACATCAAAACCGAAAATTAAAGTTGTACCTTTTAATTCTCTGGCATGACTCTATTCTGAAATGAAAAGTATGATGTACAGGAGCGAGTCCATACTAATTTCAGGTGGAGAGCATATATTTTAAGTTAAATAAATTTAAAATGTGATTAAAAATTGTACCTGGCATTGTGACGATGTCTAATTAAATAATTTCTTGTCAGATAATGGAATTTATACTGTTTACTCGTTAATATCTCGTTTAATTCATTGAAAAACGAAAGAAAACTACTTATAAATTACCAAGTTAAAAAAACATATAAATTTAGAAATGATACAGCTGAATATTTTATAAAATTGTTTGTTATAAGATTTAATAAATTTCATTATATTTGTGTAGAATACAAAAGTAACTTACCACTAATACTTTCGTAAGTAAAAAAATTGTTTGTAAGGAAGAGCAAGAAAAACAATGAGTTTCTAGTCATATTTTCAATATTTTTCTGTGAATATATAAAATATTATAATATTAAAAACTTATTAACATCAACAACTTTAGTTTAAAGTAGAAAAATTACTGAAATTAATTTCTAATTTATCACCTTAAAATGTAACTAATTCCACTTAGCTTAACAGGGTTTACTCTGTTGTCGTGCAGTAATAAAAACTCGTATTGAGTGAATGATGATTATATTATTGATTTTAAACAATATTTTACTTTCTATTTTTATTTTAATAAGTTTTTGCTAAAGGTTTTCAAATTAAAAATAGAAATCAATAAATTAATACAAGATGTAATATTCTAGCTCTGTGTTTTTATATTTAAAATTCCTTCTTTGAAATTTTCATGCCACTCATTTATTACATTTTCAAAAAACACTTAATATGCATTGTTTATTAAATTATATGGCAATAAAATAGAAAATTCCAAGGATCGATTATAATTGGTAAAAAGTTTTAAATTTTACGTCGTTATTTAATTTTAAAAATAAACACTTATATCTATAAATAAAAATATGTTGAATTCATTGTTTTCAAGTTTGATTCTGTATGTGTGGTGTTGTTGTTTGTGTGGGCAAAAAAGAAACAATCTTTTCTGCCAAATTTGAAGCTCAATAGCTTCTGTGCCTTTCGTCCTAAATTTCGAATGTTTTTTAGAGCGGTTTCAGTATTAGGATTTTTTCTTTGTTTGTTTTGTTATGTTATAGCAATGCAGCTCATGAGCGAACTCTCTAACCGAAAGGTATTTTTTAAGAGTAACTGGCTCCTATTCAGGCGTTAGAGACGTCGTATAAATCTGGAAATCTCCACGTGGCCAGACTGTCCGGCCAAGAAACAAACCCACGATCGAATTCCCAGTACTCAGGAAACGAGTCTGCTTTGCCACTAGTGGGCTCCGTATTAATTCAAGAAGTTCATTTGTCAGTCAGAAAATTAATTTTTATTGTACTTCCCACCTGTAAACATGATCACAAAAAACATAAAAATCAACATCGTTCCAAAGCGGCCAGTGTTTGGAAGTTACTTTGTATGTATTGATATTTTGTCGAATTTTCTCAAAAAATTTTTTGTGTTTAGCGGTGGTTAAAATTAGAAGTTCGAATCTCTTTAAAATACGATATTAATTGATATATGTTTTAAACTATTCGATAAGCAACAAGAGTAGGAAACCCAGAAAGGTAGGACAGTTTATATAAACACAATCATGTTAAATTTCTGCTGTAGTAAAGTATACACATTAAGAATTATTATTTACGTGTGAATATTTCAAAGAAGTACGTTTCAAAATCATAAAGCTATTATATACAATCGATAATGGCCACTAGTTAACAACGAATACACCTAAACAGTATCATGCTTTCAGAAACTTTTTTTTTAACAATAAGACACACTATAACCTTCAATCAATGGCCATGCCATTAATTTCCATTAATAGGTTGTTAAACAAAGATTGTAATTTAACAGTGTTTATTTTAAATATAATTTACGAATTAATTCTTTTAAAAAGTGTTTAATACTTACGTCCTGTAACAAAGACAATTTCGAAAAGTAAAATAAAATCTATCAACAAGATCTTATACATTGTCTTCATTGACCCAACTGATTTCACTAGCATATAAAATTACATTAAGACATTAAATCACCGAATTCATACAGCAGAAACGTTTATTATTGATCATAAATAACGTGCAGTTATAAAACATGAACTGAATTTTTTCTTTCTGTTGAAAGTTTAATTGATTTCTTTCTCTCGTGACAAATTTTTTAAAAAAACAGTTTTATAAACTTACTTTTGTCGTTCAAAATATACTTGCTTAATGACAAAAAGTAAACAGATTGCTTTCAGTTAAATTACTTTCTAGTTCTAAAAATATACAGATAACCGTTACATAAAATCTAGTTGATCTGAAAGAGATAGACCTACTTTTTAAATATTGCTATATTCTTCCCTTATTTATAGCAATATTGACGAAAAAAATTACACTATAATATGCTGGTGACATAAATGTAAATAACACATAAACGAATATGTTATTAATTAACAAATGAATATACAAGTGGTCTGTCTATTCTTTACTATTATGGGTTAGTTAAATCTTCCTATGTGAGAAAGATAGACCTGCAAAAAATGAAAAAGGAATGAAACAAAGCATTAATTATATAACTTTATTGTCTGGTTTACTACACCATATTTTATTAATCCCATGCAATTCATAAGTATCAAAATTTGATGTTTTCAGAAATTCAAATTCGTTGTGATAAAAGATGAAACTTCAAAAAAATTATAATCTGCTTGGAGTAGCTCTCGTTAGTGGTACAACCTCGAAAATACAATAAAATAAAATTAATATCTATCATCATCTGTCATTAGTATGTAAAAAGAATTTCATTCGTAGACTTGCCAATAAGTTGTAATTTCTTTATATTAGTGTACATTGTGTTTCTTAAATTATGTTGTAGTCAGGTGGTTATAATTGGAAAACTCCATAAAAAATTGCGTGCATATTATACACGATATCAGTGTCGTGCAGTGAACACAGACGACGTTCATTTAATTTAAAGTTTGTTATTGACAAATATTTTATATCCAGCACTATATATGAAATTCGATAGCTACAAAGAAGTTTCGTGTTTACACATTTCGTACTAAAAGATAGACTCGAAATAAATACTTTTATATTTACATGCAATATAAAAAATGTTCCTTTGGGTTTAGTCGAATAAAACATGTTTGATCAGCCATAGGAAATTCATCCAAGAAGTCTACTTCAATCACTCAAAGAAAATTTTATTAAACACCTGACACTACCAGGCTTAATTGGGTCAGTATACAAAAAAATTATATAGTGATTCATAAGTCACAGAAATTTTAAAAAATTAATTACTCGCATATTATTTACAGTACGATAATGCGGTTTTCACAGATATGCTTAGAAAGAAACGGAATTTTTTAGTACCAAAATAGTTACTTTACTTGCAATTAGGTTGCATTTGATAAGATTACGTGATTTGTGTAGTTGTTACTGAAGCTCACAATAAAAACATTTATATCCTTTTATTATTATTTTAACAATATTAAAATGTTTAATGTGATGTCCTTCATTCACGAGCACAGATGTTAGATGAGTATGACATTATGAACAGAAATGCTTTTTAATGATGTTTATAGTGTCATACCTCATATAACATACCTTACTGTAAATAATTTGAGACTCAATAATTATTCAATAATTTTGTGAGTTTTCAATCGCCGTGTACATTGAAGAATAAATGTCAGTTGGACCGCTGCACAAAACACGAATAAAGTAAGAGAAAAAATAAATAAAAAAGAACAGAAGCATCTTAATGGAAAACAGAATCATTATAGTTGATGATACAGCAACCCTCTGTATCTTACCAGAGTGGATATCATACAATCTGGTTGTTCACAAGATGACAATAAAGAAAAGAAAACATGCAGAGTCACTTTTGGGAAATTCCGTTAAAGATCAGTGAATGATTGTCCTTGCATGATAACCTTTCTCAATTTTCTTAAAAACGTTGAAGTTGTTGTGTTTAGTTATAAAATAGTCTACTAATTAGATATGAACATTCTGTATTCATCAAGTTAGCTTATTGCTGGTGGCAATGTCTGATGTTTTCCAACGTGAGGCAGTCAATAAATAATGTCAAAAATAATCATGTATTCCACACAGTAAGCAGCAGTCCGTGACCAAACCGTGGAACCTTTCCAGATATACATTGAAACGTCCATATTCATACAAGAATTGAGTGAGTTCGTGATTAAATAAGTTTCATCCATGTTTTGTTGAGTATTTGTTCATTAAGGTATAGTTTATTTTGTTAGGCAACGGGACAGTCGAACCATCTGTCGAAGAGTGAATTTTCCGGGGAGACTTTTATAAGAAACTGTTTGCTAGCTACGTGACCATAAATGAAAAAAACCAGAGAAACGTTTTTGATTAGCTCATTGGCACAGCAAGGCACAAATTTACAAATACAGTAGATCCCCCTATAAGACGGTAGATACGTTCCGTTCTTTATGAATCAATTTTGTAGGAATCATAGTTTACGGACTACGGCTGTTTGAAAGATTTTCTTTCATAAAATTAATCGATTCTAGAATAATTTGACTCAACATTTCCAAAATACGTATATATTTTTGAAAATAATCCGTATAAACTACGTTATAAACAAAAAATTGTAGGATTGCTTACCGAGTGTGTACCGTTCGACTANAAGGACACGCCGGCAGATTGTGCCTCATAGCGTTCCGCTCTCTACATTGGTAAAACCGAAAATGTCATTTCCGCGTGAAAACTTTCTTTATAAATACGTAACATGATGATAGATTTCGAATTAAATGATATTTATGATGATCACCGGAACAGATAATAACAATTTCGAATTTCATTGTACGCGTGTATCGAATGATTCGAACTAAAGTATATGCAAAATCCCATTCTCTTGGGCGGAAACTACTAGACTTGCCTTCTAATTATCCAATATCAAAATAACTAGGTTTTCTCAGAGAAATATAAATTGATATTATCAGATAAAATTCAATTATTTATTCAGAGTAGCAATTTTTTTCGTTCCTGTTTCCAATTATTCTTCGATAAAAATTACTGAATAACGATGAATACATTCAATATTCATCAAACAGGTGATTATTTTTAAATAAATAAAACAAATTCTTTACTAGATAAATTAGAAAAAACAACTTACGTGATTCTTTTCTGAAATTCTTACAAGTTCTATGATGTTCTACGATTTCGAACAAATTTAAAATTCGAATTTTGGAATAGATGGCGCTTTTCTGACAAAATATTTATAAAATTCAAATGGCATAATTATTATAATACTGTATTTAAAATTAAAATAATTAAAAACATTTAAGAATTATAACAAATAACCTATATATATGGGATTTGGGCGAGAAGTGAAAAGACGAGAGTTGGCGATGCCGCGA
The DNA here is from genome assembly GCF_000671375.1 of Centruroides sculpturatus. NCBI lineage: Eukaryota > Metazoa > Arthropoda > Arachnida > Scorpiones > Buthidae > Centruroides > Centruroides sculpturatus. Next base: position 108,881 of record NW_019385742.1, on the reverse strand, counting down.
GAAGTCCCAAGCCAGATGACTGTTTAAGAAAAAGGGCGCGAAAAACGATGAAACACATTACGATCGTTCTATCGATAAGACGGTTGGTAGATTTAGCTGAACGCTGGAAAATTATTGTTATTTCTAGTTCTGTCAAAATTCCTACGTATATAAATGAGGATGCTTGTTTGTTTGCTATACTGGACCGTTTGACCGGATGGCCGATCGGTCCAGATGACAGCCTACCGCTCTGGGGAGGGATCTATCTGGGTCGAAAAATCCCCAAGAATTTTTCGGGGATGGTCCGTCCGGATATGTCGGGTCCCGTCCCTCACCACTCGGTCGTCTCATTGTGGGCTTGGCCGAACCCATAATGGACTTGCTTACAGAGCCCACAGGGCAAAAAGAGATGAAAAAAAAAGTAAAACGGCAAAGCCATTCTTGGGACGAGACCGTCTTGGAGAGTGCGAAACTCGCTCCTGTTTGTAGAAACAGCACCATTTTGTATTTTATTTTGACCCGGTTCTCGGTCCCCTGACTACCTACAAGCAGTGTTCCCAACCGTTCGTAAATAAATGTCGTTACATTTTAAAATAAAAGTCGCTGATTTCGCCTACGACTATGAAATATACGTATATTTGTAAATATTTTTAAAAAATTATAATTTTTATTGCGATTTCTGACCCCCCACCTTAATTAAACTTATATATAATAAAATATATTAATAAAAAACTTAAAAAAACTATTGGAGGTCGTTTTTGACATCAGAAACTAGCTTTAAATAACTTTATCGAAGGAAAATCCGTGCACTACATCTTTTGAACGATGATTAAAATTTGATATCAAACTCCCATTAAAGAACAATTAAAAAGCAATAAAGCGTGAATTGCGCGTCATTAAAAGTTGACTAAAATCGCGATAAAATTTTTTCGGGTGGGTAAAAATTTTTGCAAAAATTTGGAGACTTAAAAAACTAAAATTGAAAAAAAATGTTTCAAAGGCCTTAAGGACCGAGTTTTTCGTAACGCTATGCAACGTTGACGAGTTAACTCGTCAATGGGAAAGAAGGCGCTTAGAGAAACTGATGATGTTAAATTTTGTTGGTTAAGAATCGAGGGGTGGAAAGGCAACGGAAATTGTGTGTAGAAAAGATCCCTGCCATGTCTTATCACGGACACAATATTTCCGGACGTCGCGATCGACACTCTCCTGATTAAGGAGGAAGGCGATTGAGGATGGCAAGAAAGTCGTATCTGCGTATGTGGGGGTAGCGTTAGACTGAGAGGCACGAACTTCGCTTATATTTAACAACCGTTTAGTAATATAAGAAAGACATTTCACATAAGACAGGAAACCTAAGTTGGTTCTTAAAATTAATGTTTGGTTCTTAAAATTAATTTGACAATATACCAATGTTTGGACGAGAAGCGATGTTCGTACGATGATGAAGTTTCTCAATGTTAGTCGCTTTTTATGGGCGGATCAGTGTTATAAACGATCACTCCACTAATGGAGAATGAGAAGAACACAGTTCATTGTTTTCGTATCCAGGATAAAAGCTTCTTTGTTCCAGCCAGAGACTTTTTCGGTCTAAGAGGGATTTTTCTGTTCGATGGAATCATTTATTTCGATTTACTGAAAAACCGTTGATTTTGAGATGTCTTGGTCTTTGGGGAAATCTCTTTCGGTTACCTGGTGAGAAAATTTCAATTTTCCTTTTGAGAAGAAAGATTGCCCTCTGTTTTTGAATTTGGGCATCTTAGTGATTTTGCATTCCCAACGGATACTTTGGTTGGTCGTGATTTTCATTTTCTACCTTTTCGATTGGTCCCAGGTTTGTTGCCAAGACTAGTCAAAAGAGAAGTTGGAGGTCGCACATCTGCCTAAACTGTTTATAGAAGTTTTTGCGAATCCGCCTGTAATTCAGAGTCAAGCGTTTTTATTCCTTTTGTAAATATTACCAGATGTAGTCACATGACATTAAGTTTTATTAAACATTCTATCTTCCCAAAAAAGGAAAGATAGAATGTTTGAAAAAATTCTCAAATTTCTGATCTGCTCTCTCGCGATATTTTATTTACTAAAAAACAACTTTTTCTTTTAAAACAGAATTTGATTGAGGTTTCAGACTCTCGTCGAAAAACCTTACAGGGTGCTCGTGCTTTAAAAATGTCGCACTGTGAAGCAGCAGTTTAGTAATCTGCATCAAGAGTTACAACTTTATTCATTTCCTTTTTCTCTTTCACTCTGCGTGTGTTTTTGTTTAGCCTCAGGGTGCGACAATGCAGACGCAAATTTAGTAGCAAGCGAGAGGTCTGCGATCGATATTTCTAACAAAGAAAAACGTGCACAAGCGAGAAGCAAGGAATTTTTGCTGGCGTGAGCGAATTTTTGGTTCTCGCACGTATTTGAAAGGGTTTGATATTAATCGCGTCTCGCATCTTCTCGCGACAAACTGCCGCTCGCTCGGAAAATTCGCCCCCTTGCGTCTGAGTAGTCGCACCCTTACTGTAGGGCGTTATCTTTGTTTTTCCATCTTGACTTACAAATTCGGAATTACAAATTAGCATAAAAATAACACAGATACTTACGAAACATTAACTAAAAGAAAATTGATATTTTATTTTACTTAATAAATTTCAAAAGAAAATTTATTATATACACAACACCCTTCTTTTTCCTCTGTATTCTACTTAAGCTATGAATACAACTAATTTTTAAGAAGTACGTTTTTTCATTTTTTAAATCATTTTTTAACCGGTATTTCCGGATGAAATAAAAGGACATTGTCACGAGTTCAACCGCGAGCCAATGTATTAATACCGGTTTTTTGTTTATTGAGCGAAGATCTTCATCTTTTCACCCCGAATTTATGTTCATCCCCCTCCTTTTCTGTAGCCGTCATCTAATCCATGTACACCCGTTCGTTCTGTCGTCCATTTATGTTTTTTCTCGAACTTTTTGTTATTTGGTTCATCGCTTCAAGGTCTTCGTGGAGTATTTTCTGACCGTAACCTCGAAGAGTAGCACTACTTCGAATTTTCTGCAGTTCCTGTTTGTCACCAACTGGCCATTTTCTCGTAAGCATCATATATTTCGTGTTCTAGTGAAAAGATTTTTATCGTAAGTAATAATTGTATAAACTTGAATACGAAGTTAAATATATCAAAATATCAGTTAATACTTAGACCCGTATTTACTAGATGCCCTTTCAAGTACATTTCGGCCAATAATATAACACTTTCGTTTTTCGCTTATTTTTGAGTGTAATCTGCAAACAGTACACATAAAACAGAGTTTATAATTTAGATATTCAGTATTTTATTTTCTAACAAGGCATAAAATATGTTAGTACATAAATAATTATTAAAAAGTACTTGTAATTCAAGGCCATCTATCTCCATTAATTAAGTGTTTCTTTCCATAACATTAATTAAATATATTCCAAAATATACCGCAATATTGGTATTATCTCAAAAAATGTTTCATAGCCGACTTCTGCCCAAAAGTGTATTATCTTTATTTTATAGCTGATTACAGTTTTTTAAAATTTCTTAGTACTGCTTTGTACATCCAATATTTCAAAAAAGATAACAAACTTGCCAAATATGCAAAAACCAGTATTATTACTAATAACAGCCTAATTGCTATAATAATCGTTGCAGGAGGTTTACTTAATAATACGATCGAAAATTATCAGAAACTTTGGGACGTTTCTGCGATATTGCCATTTCTCCTTCGTGATCTTGTGTGAAATGCAATATAGTTTGACCCACTCTTAAATTAATGTGCACAGGCCAAAAACAGCGAAAAAATAAAAGTTTAGTCATATTTTTATAAACAGAAATTCAGAGCATTCACTTCTTTCCTGTGTTTCTTTATTGTAGACCACAGGAAATACCAACTACAGCAACATAAAACTAATGGTTCAGCAATTGTTAAATAATTGCGAATAAAATTAAACTCGGTGTAATCGAGTATAATTGTTTAATTAAAATAAATAACGAAATGTTTTTGTATATAAAGACAAAATACAAAATTAATTTCCCACAAAATATATTTAATTACACAAATTTAAATTTTTTTAGCAATTGTAATCGATATTTTAAAACTTCTATATCACTGCTATATAATTTAAAAGTCGATATAAGTTGATTGCCTGTTTTGAAAGTAATGAATATTTTAAATGAAAAGCTGAAATAAATTACTTTTTGTAGTAGAAACCAGAAAACTGGAATATTAAAATTGATTAATTTATTGATTTTAATTTTCTGTTTGAAAAGCTTAAATAAACCAAAAGCAGAAAATAAAATATTGTTTGGAATGAATAACATAAGCATCATAACCTCAGTACGAGTTTTGATTACTGCATTTTAATTACAATTAATGTTTTCGTGATTATCAATCACGAAAACTTTAACTAAAGGTAAATGATATTATCTATATCTTTGTCTTATACGTTAAAAACTAATTTTAACAATTTTCATATTTTAAATTAAATTAATTTATTTTAATAAGTTATAATTGTCTAGTAAATTCATTGAATTATACAGTGAAAAATAGCCAAGATATGACTATGAAATTGCCGTTTTTACTGTTGTTATTTGCTAACAATTTGTTTACTCGTGAAAGTTTTGGTGGTAAGTTATATATTTTTACAATAAAAATGAAAAAAATATTTTAATTGCAGCTTATAACAAACAAATTTATAATATATTCAGCTGTATTATTTATTTATTTATTTTTATGTAACTTTGAAACTCAAATATCTTTTTTACTTTTAGAGAAGAATTTACTAATTTGTTTATTCTTAAATAGTTGTACTTGTTTCCTCTTATGTTCTAATACTTACATACAATTGATGCATAATAGAAATTTATAGTGTAATAATACCTTTTCGTTGTTTTACGTATTAAAGTACATAATCGAAGGTATTTTTAGAAATTTAGTTATGTCAATGGCATCATTAATTAAAATAATTGAGGTTAATCAAATGATATCATTGGCATTGATAAATTCTGTTTTGTTATCTGACCTTATTCTTTTTACTGTTTTTCTGTCTTTAATTTGGGAATTATAGATAAGTTTTACAAAAACTAGCAGATGAGTTAGGCATTGCTAGGCCAAAATGTAATGATAGCGAAGACTGAAATGATTATATTATAGCCAATCTTACTCGTTTTCACCGGGTTCAAGACTTAGGTTCCCTCTCTTACGAGACTACTTAGAGAATTTTAGACTGTTATAAAAATATGTTCGATTCTCCGCAAACGCAAAAATTCGCATCTAAAATATATTACAGAAAAAAACCATGTTTTTCAGGGTAATTTTTAACTTACTCCCTCGCCTCCGCGAAGGGATGAGTTTCAAAAATCCCTATTTAGTATACATTTTCATGACGTATTCTAACTGTTTACAAATTTCAACTTTTAAATTTTAACTGTTTACGCTCTGCACTTAATATTGTCATTATTAACTCACCTGAAGTATAAGATTGTGAACGGTAATAACAAGTAGAATATTCATTATCTCTGACCACAGTGGAGATATGAAACATGACCCCTTTTATGACTCTACCCTGTTGACCATTAATTAAGAACCAAAATTATTATCATATTCCTCTTTTATACACAAGCTACCGTGCCAAATTTCGTTTCTTAAACTTTATCCATTTTGAAATATTTTTTGATATTTCAGAACAAAACATAAAGAAATTAAATAAATTTGATGCCAATACGCATGCACATGAATTTCCTCTTTATCTGACATTTTTTTGGGTTTAGGAGGTCTCCAAACGTGTAGAACACGTTTGCAAATAAGCTGAATGGTCAGATGTGACACAATTCCAATATTTTTATACATACTGTCATGCCTCGGTTTTCTTTAATAATCCGTCCAGAAACAATCGGCGAAATCCGAAACTTACGAAAACCGAGGCAATTATCTAAATATATAAAATTCCTTTCTGACTGACTGACTGAATGGATGATTCACTCACTCACTGATTCATCATCGCCCAGAGCAAACCGCTTACCCTAAAGAGGTGAAATTTAGTAAACTGTTAGGGTACGTCATAGAAACGCTCACTAAGAAGGAACTTTTCGAAATTCCCCTGCGGGGGGCGAGGGAGAGCATTAAGGCTTAACCGGAACAACGGCTTCTACTGTACTATTTTAGATCCGATTTTTTGTTTTCATCTCCGTTTTAATAAGGTAATGCACACTAAAAAAGGATTTTTTGTTTTTGTCTGCGTTTTAGTAGGGTATACCATGGCAATGCACAATAAGAAAGGATTTTTCAAAATTCTCCCGCGGGGGAAGAGGGAGAGGATTTAGTCTTCATCGAGTATTTAGGTGTATTAAATAAATAACATTTCAGACATTGTTATAGTTATTTTTATATATTTCGATTTTTAAAATGTTCGAACCGTTTTAAATTCGAATTTGTTATTGCATATTGGTTCGATTATAGAACGATTGTAAACGTTCCAGAAAATTGATCAAATCGAAAATAGTTCGATTGATTCTCGGCAATTCTCATCGTTCTCAGGGGTAGGTGTTATATAACAATTACTATGATTGTTGAAATACTGAATATAAATGATGTTTGCTTGCAAAATCCGCGCGGGCAAAGCCGCGAGTAACAGCTAGTTTCTATATAAATCAATGTTAATCCAATTAGTTCGTTATAGACACTCCAAAATACACACCAAAAACACATTTTATAGACAATTAATATCGCGTTAAATACTAAAAGCAATAAAAAATTAATATAAAAGATTAATCGAAAGTAAAGCAATGGAATTATTTGGCTAGTCCCGCGGGGTAATGTTTTGTTTGTAGAAGCTAGTTAGCACGAGCTTCTAGCCTATATCGTCTTGTGGTAAAGTGTGACGTAATTGCCATGTAATAGCAGTTTTATGCGTTTATGATCGTTGTATCGCGGGAATATAACGCCTTCTAAGAAATCCATTTAAAATTTAATAGCTTCTATTCAGGTGATACAGACGTGGAGAAAACCCGGAAAACTTCATGTGGCAAGCCTGTCCTGGCGAAGCGCAAACCCACAACTAAACTTCCATTGTTCAGGGAACGAAACTGTTGGCCATTGGCGAGCTGTCGCAGAGTATTTCTCACACAAGAAATAAAGCCACACTGTACTGGAAAATGCGTGGGTCGCTTTTTTTTGCAAAATTAGCAGCGAGATCACTTGGCGACGACAAAGAAATCCGAGGTAATTGATAAAAACCGACAATTACCGAAGTCAACGAAAACCGAGGTATTACTGTAACAAGTTGGAAAAGGAAGAATGAGTGAAAGTCGGCAGATTTTTAACGACTCTGTCTTCATCTCTGACTCCCATTACAACTTCAGAACGTCATGTCTCTGACTCCGACTCCTTTTTGTTTATCTCTCTTTTTGTGTTGATTGATAATTGCTTTGATTTTTATACGTTATGTTTTGTTTATTAGCAGAAATATAGCAAAGCTAACTAGCTTTACGATTTAGATTTGAAAACAAGAGAAAAATAACTTTTTTAAAATATCTATTATTTTTACTAGGATATCGAAGTGAGTGCCTCTTGCTATGCACTTCATACACTGAAAAAGATTTATGTTTATTTACTATATGTTTATTTCTTTCATGATTGGCATTAAAATATTCTATGATTATCAGCCATAGCGGCATTTTCTAAAGCGTCATACTGCATTGCAATTAGATTATATTCATTTGGAAACCTCTAATTAATGTATCAATATAGGTGAACCTATTCTTAGTGATTAATCTGTGAACCTAGAATTCTTGCTGTATCCAACATTATTTCTTCTCTTATTAAATAGTTATTCGAAACATTCATCGCTATTCTGAAAACGTCGTCCCTTGCTTTTACCATACTTCTTTTCACGTCGCTTTCATAACGTAAATGAAGAGACTCCCAAATTGTTTGCTAGTTTTACAAATAAGAATAATTTCAACATGAATTTCTGTCATCGAACACGTTAATATACTTTTCGCTAGTAAATTTTTCTGTGTTCATATTGTCCATTTGGCATTGTCATCTGAAGACTTTTCAATTAAATGTCATCCATGTTTTTTTTCTAACACGGTAAAAATTATATACTTCTATTTTAAAAAAAATTTCCATTATAGCCGAACAACTTGTATTTGGGCGCTCTTCGAAATCATAATCATTTATTTTAATTTTAAGTTAATATATTTTCTTATTTGCCACATATTTAATAATGCAAAAGAATTCTCAACAAGGCTTTTACCTTTAGGCGAGGCCACCTAACCTAACCTATTCAAACCTAGACAGGTTGTTTTCATTTTCGGTAAATGCCTGGACTTTTAATATTTTTGGTGAATAAAATGTTCCAAAATTGTAGTGACTATTAGGATGTTACACAACGTTATCGTAACGAACAATTTAATTAAATATAATACTTACAACAAAGAAATGTCTAGACAAACTACAACTATGATACGAAACAACCTTATCTTTTCTGCATCAACATCATACAAAAACACGAAGACCTTTTGTGGTTAACAGAAAAAATAAATTACCTCAACATCTCCATTTTACTATAGATGTCATTTATGCCTTTTGTATGTATTATATACAAAATACACTATAATAATATGATAATATAATTATATTACTGTTAGAATAGCACATAATTATAAAAATATAATACAGTTGTAATTTTTTTTATATTTGAATTTCTGTGTAGGAAATGAATTACATAGAAACGTAACTAAAGTAAGAATTACAGCCCTACCAGTAAGTTATTTTTAAGTAATGTTAAAGAGTAAAATTTATATATATAACTATTACTAGTTATTAATTTAACTAATGTTTTATTTATTATATTCTATTATGAATATAGTTTTCTCCTTACGTTCAAGTTAGTAAAAGAAACAATGATGTAATTCTTCATGGTGCTCATTTTAATCTTTTGAGCATTGTTATTCAGCAACTAAAAAATGTGAAGTAAGTAATATTCATGTTTTTGTATTCATAAGTTCCCTTTCATAGTTTTAACTACTGCTTTTTATAGATACGAAGTCGTTCAACCAATGGAAAAAGCGTTTGGTATTGATTTAGGAAATGGATCATGGAATGGTGTAATTGGAAGAGTGCAGAGAAAAGTAAGTAATGAAAATGATAGAATTTACTTTTTAATGGAGATTTGATAAAAATTATTTAATTATTAATTATATCTATGCTTAAATTTTTTAAAGGATGCTGATCTCGGTATTCCTGCTGTGTGTGTTTCATACAGAAGGTTACAAGCAGTAGATTTCACAATTCCTATTCATACAGATAGAAACGTATTTATTGTTACAGCTCCGAAACAAGTTTCCAAAATGACGGCAATAATGAGACCTTATTCACTTCAGGTATAAGTATTTAATTACATATTTATTCGAGATTGTCAAGAGAATGTTTTCTTTCGTTTGAACTAGAATACTTCATATTTCAGAAAATGTAATTTCCACTAGCATGTAATTTTCCTGTCGGTTTCCAAATTTACCACGATTCTCACTATAATAATAAAAAAAAAACCTGTTTAATAGCTTATATTTGACCTCTGTGAATTAATGATAAGTGAAAAGTTTTTCTGTAGAATGTTAATCTCTTTAGCACTTTAAATTGACTGCGGATTTAGAATACCAGAATTACTTGAATTTATTCGTCTTTAGTCGGTGTCATATCTTACCTGTTCTGTTTCTTTAAGTTATGGCAACGAAACACATCGGCAATCTGCTTAGACAGATGCCTTCCCGGAAGTCTTTTTAAGGGTAACTAGCTTGTTCAGGTGTTACAGACGTGGAGAACTTCACTTAGGCTGCATCTCCTGGCGATGGGAAAACCCACATCCAAACGCGCAGTGTTCAGAAAACGGAACCTTTGACCACTGGTGGGTCTATACCATACCTGTAAAAGATCAAACAAAAGATAACAAAACTACAAATCCATGGGAACGGTGTCCGCATAATTCCAGTTATTTGCTTTCATTATTTAAATAATTACATAAAATTTACACGCTTTTTATAAACTTACTATACTCAGTTTCTTTTTCATGTTTGGCTGTCTAGATAAAATTTGTAGCTGAATTTTTACCTCATTCATTATTTCCTATGTAGTTGAAATTTGCATACATGTGTACTCTCTGTAACATTTTAGAGTCTGCAAACAATTTTAGCAAAAAAATCTAATATCTGAATTTTTAAATAAAACATAATAAGGGATGGCTCCACGTGTAACTTAATAAATTGAAATTGCCTTTTAGATAGAGAAACAAAAAAGCATTACTTCATTCTGGCCTAAATGATTGTCATTCCAATTATATCGAACCCAATTTCTAACCACACGGCTGCCTCTTTGCGTGGAACCATGTCGTCTTGGCCGAATTCATATTTATGCTAACTTGTACTTAATGTATATTATAGTAATTCTATATAGCCATTTAAACATAATTTAAAGTACATTTTAATTAAATGTGAATGATTTTAATGTAAATACTTGTATTAATCAGTGTTTAAATAATTTCACAGGTTTGGATTTGTATATTGGTTTCTCTCTTTATCACTGGAATATGCATTTTGTTTATTGCTGTCATTCGAAAGTTATGTTTTCGTGAAAGGAGAAATTTATGGACAAAGAAACGCATCTTCTGGTTCCTCATTCGTAGCTTAACTTCACAAGGTAATTTATGAAATATAAAATTAGGTAAATGAACCTTAACAGAAAATCTTTAATTTTAGAAGTAATATCCATAAGTATTATCTCCAGTTTTACATTCTTTATACTCAGATTTAAAATAAATACAATAAATGTCTATTGTACAGTACGTATTCATTTTTTGTTAGTTAACTTTGAATTGTGCGGTTATAATATTTTTATTGTGTTTATTTTTTCAAATTGAATTGTCTTCAGATTGTATAAATTGTAAATACTAGAGAACATCTTTTAGTATATCATTGATTTACACTGTTTTTGCTATGATTTTCAAACTTTTCATGCACATACCTTGACTGAATGACTTTGCTGTTTCTAATACAATGATGCTCTAAATATAGAACGAAAAATCTCGTAATACGCTATGAAGATGAATACATAACAAGAACACTTTAATGTGTCTTGAAATTTACGTTAACACTTGCAATTAATTGTGAGAAATACATACATTTGTTTTATTGTGAAGTTTTAATATTGGTATTCTTATCGTTTTTAATAATACATTCTAACGTTCACTTTTAATAAAATTATTACAATAATTTTTATTTCAGTTAAATAGTATTTATATAATTACGATAACTTAATGAAAATAATTTTTTATTTAACACAGTTTTGTGTAATAAAGTAATGAAATAACATATAATATACATAGAAAAATAAAGTAAATATGTAAGTGATTAATGAATTGGATTTAACAGATTTACATTATTAATCTATGTATGAGGTTTAATATTTTTATAAAATAATAATATTCTATAAGTAAAAGCTTATAAGTGAAAATTTAACTAATTACACGCTATTAATAAATTTATTCGAAATAATTTTTTAATAAGAGTTCAATAAAAATGTACAGTTGTAGTAGACATATGGAATGATACATACAAAGTATATGTTAGTGAATGAAATTAATTCAATTGCACTATTATTTTGTAAAACATTATGTATTATGTGGATAATATATACAGTATATATATTATCCATATGAGAAAATTACATTATATTACAGGTAGTTTATTTAATTTATATAGGAGGAAACTTGAATTACGACGACAGTAATGCAACAAAGATAATTATCGGTATTTGGTTGCTAGCCACGACTTTCCTCTTACAAGCTTACAGTTGTGTTCTGACTTCTCATATGACGTATCCCGTTTACGAGAAAGTTCCGACAACATTTCAAGAATTATCTACTGCAGTGAAAAAGAAACAATATTCCTGTGGAACATTACAAAATTCAGCATTACAAAATATAATAAAGGTAAAATTTAGAAAAACATATAATCACATTAAAAGAACATTCAATATAATAATATGATGATATTCCATCCGAACTGTGAAATGCGTACGTTAATTCATTCGTTTAGATCGATATACCTCGGTGCTATAAGAGAAAACTGATGAAAAAAATAACACTAGTATTGTCAATATGACTTTACTTTTACAGTAACTTATATTCTCATTGACTATTTTTTTTTCTTATCTCATTAATTACAATTGAATCTCGGGATTGCAAAATTGGGCTACGACTAGCAAAATATGATATTTGTAGGGCTGTTGACAGTGTGTTCAATGTTACGGCTTCACATATGCAAAGCTGTTTTTTGGGTAAAAACAAAAAAATTTTAAACGAAAATGAGCATGAATAGTTTTAGGGGTTAAAATAAAAAATTTTATCTTTCCCTCTGTATTCGTATAATATCTTGCAATGCAATTACACTTTTCATATTAGTGAAAACTGAAATTATAATTTTACTAAAAGTTCCACTCAGCAAAAATTTAAATCCATCCAGCTTTGTATTTTACTGCTTATTATATGATTGAACTTAGTAAACAGTACTGTACTGTACATTGCTATGTTTCATGTTTTGTCTATTATGACAAGTTGTAAACATTTCTTATAATAGAAAATTTAGCAATGGAATTTAAAAACGTCAGTAAAACTTCTGTATAGAGATCATAATAATAAATTACTGTATTGCGTTTTCGTTTTACATGTAGTCTGAGAAAATACCCATTAACTTATCTTATCATTACACTGGTGTCATGAAAAATTCTAAGGAAGTTCATAAAACCCTCCTGTCAAGAATAGGAAATTAAATTATGATCCCATTCAGTGAGAAAGCGGGTGGAACTTTTGGGATCTGAAGCCGATAAGAGTATCTTCTCTTCACCCTGGATTCCCACATAATTATAATAAGTTCAGAGAACTTGAGGGGTTTATGGTTGTAATTTAAGATCAGATAATAAACACTAAGAACTACAAAAAAAAAAAACACACTCTAAAAGATACATCACTCACACATGACTCTTGCACTAAATGTGACATTCTTCCAGAAACCATATATAATTTCTGGTTGCGAGCTCTTAGTATAAACAGACTATTTACATGGGCATAATTAAATAGCTAATATATACATTAAAAGATTGCATACAAACACAGATTATTAAAAATCCAGGTACCACACTACAAATAAATTCTTTAGGTGGTATTAGAAAATCATACACAAAATATACTACAACAGAGCCATAATCACACATGAAACAATTTACCACAATTTACAACAGACCGCACATCACACTCGTTGACAAGCATAACAAAATCATATACAATATGTGGTAGAAAACACATGCACTGAAAAAAATCAAAAAGATCACAGAACCCGCCCAGAAAATAAGGCATCTGTAGAGTATAGATAGGGTGCTTATTGTATCTGTTGTCCTCTCCTCTACAGGTGTCATACCACACAGACTACACAAAAGCCTGTGCACATTACCTTGAATAGAAACATATAAATCATACTGTAGAAAGCCATTATATTAAATACATGTCATATTGTTAGGAAATTCCTACATACAGACAAAAACACACTTTATTAACTTTTGTATTGTTTTGTTTCCTGTGCTTTGACTCTGGTTGGGCATAGGAGGAGTTTGCATATAAAAAAAGGCAATTTCCCATCATTCGAGGCAGTTTTGCCGTTTTTCCCTCTTACCATTCCAGCAGCATACAGCAACTGGTATCAATCAAATAAAACGTACTACATTCGTAATAATAATATTTAAACACTAGTAGTATGTTAATTAATATGCATTTATGTTCTTAATTTAATCAAAATTATTCTTTTAATCACTATATCAGTGTATTTCTATTAATAGGACTTATCATACTGGTGTATAAGATTACAGCCTCACAGTTGCACAGATTAAAATTGTTTTATTTTCAAAAAATTGAAAATAAAACAATTTTAATCTGTGCAACTGTGAGGCTGTAATCTTATACACCAGTATGATAAGTCCTATTAATAGAAATACACTGATATAGTGATTAAAAGAATAATTTTGACTAGTAGTATGTGTTTAATGTTCACGTTTGATGTGTAGAATTTTCCGGATTTTCTTTGTATGTCAAACAATAGATAATATCCAGTTTTCTTTGTTTGGTCCTATCGGGAATTTCTGTTGTTAAATCTTTTTCGTGTTGTATTTCTACTTTTAGCAGACAAAATGTAACTTATTTACTATTCTGAAATCAAAAAAAATTAAGACAAAAAACTTTTCTTCAATTAAAAAATTTATATACATGTACTAATATCACAAAAGACAAACCTGATGCTTTATAACATATAACTTATTTCTATGTTCATATTAAACCATTACATTTTATATATCATATCACAAGAAAAAAAAATGTTTATATTTTTCAAAATTTGCATTTTTTCTTTCAGGAAAGTCCGTATAACATTTTAAGCGATTATATAAGAAAACATCCGGAGAAAAGTTTTCCTACTTTTCAAGAAGGAATTCATTATACATTACAACATAAATATGCATATATCATAACTGATTATTTTTTGCCTTCAATAAGTGGAACTAGCAGTACATTTGTGATTTCGAAAGATTCGTTAATGTCTAATTTATTGGCTTTTCCAATAAAGAAGAAATTTAAATTTAAAAAGAAATTTAATAGACAGTAAGCATATTATTCTAATATATAATTTATTAAATTATAAATTCGCAATAATAATAATAATAATAATAATAAATAATAAACGTGACACGTGTTTTCAAACGTTTAAATCATTTTTCCGGAATTCATCCGAAGTTATGCAAAAGATATGAGTGTAAATACATAATTGTTACACTATATTAGGCTGCAAATTTTAAAATTCCTTCCTATATATTTTATTGTTGTCCAATCCGCATGTCTGTCCTTAGTTTCGAAAAAAATGTTATATAAAAGAAAAGCAAGATGAGATTTCGATATATCAGTTGTTAAAAATCACAATTAACTATATACAATATTATGGTCTGGACCAAATTTAAATGATGTTCTTAAAAGGTGATTAAAAATTGCTGCCCTGCTTTGTAGCGATATCACGATAAATAGCTACTCGTTTATATATATATATATATATATTCATTTATTTATACTTCATAAGAATTATATAATACGTGATAAATTATTTTATTGTTATATAATGAGAAACAGATGAAATCATGCAATTTATTGTAATCTATAATTTGTTACGTTATCTTGTGTTCAGTTGAAAATTTTAGCTGTTCAGCTGATAAAACTCTTAAATTATTCCATAGAATTTGAACATTGTTCATGCATATTGTTAAACTGATGACATTGAATTAAAAAAACATGGAAAGTTTTTAATATTTGATTTATAGAAATCGTATATAAACGTCAATAAAATGGATTAAATTTTATCTTATTATCATAAGTTAAAATATTTTACAACTCTCTGTTTCTTCACGCTGAATTACTGCCGAAATAATATGTCATAGTGTGAGTAAACGCGTATTTTAAATTACATTTGTTCGAAGTATTTCATTATTCTAGATTCGATTTGTTTTCAGTACAATTAGTTTATTTATATGTATTTTTTCATATTTGTAGAATGAGAAGAGCACTTGATGCTGGAATCTATGAGAAATTAATGCGGAATTTTGAAGAATCACGCATTAATTCTGCTAAAACTTTTCATCCAATTTCTATTAAAGATGCCATGGGAGCTTTTGCACTATTAATTACCGGTTATACCATTTCCATGATATTTTTGTTTGCTGAATTACTGTTAAAACAACTTCAAATTATTTTTCAAAAGTAACATTGTAGAAATTGACTCCAGTAGCTGTATAATGTCTCAGTAACACTGCTCTGAACAAAAATTATTTCAGCCGCTGTCAAACATTTCTACTTAATTTTATTGCGTTAATGATGAATAAACCGAATCTGGCAAAAGAATTAGCTTAACACCAACAATTTTTGAGTTGAAAGTTTTAAAAGCAAACATTTTCTGTTCAAATTATCATATTTATTGTTTACACACATTGATAAGTTTCTAATTACATACAAATAAATTTAGGTTAATTACATTTTCTTTTTAATTCTATACATTTAGTAACTTAAACACTTATTGACATGTTTTCTTCTTTTTATATTCTTCTGAACTCTAGCTGTAGAGACCAGCAGTAATCTGCTAACATGCTCTTATTTCTCCTTCTGCTATACCTTTTTGCCACTTGAGAAAGAGTGTAATAGATGAAAAACAATGTAATTAATCTAGTATAAAAATATTTACATATATCTTATTCTGCAGTTTAATTTTCCTCTATAGTAGTTTATATAGCAGTGCTTTACTTATGGCAATAATGTGATGTTAGCAATGAATTGTGCTTTTCTTTTAAAAACTTGTTTTAAATTGTTATAATTGTTTAGATATTATACCGGATAGCCATATAATAAGTAAACGTATTTCTATTTAAAGCTGTCTGTAGATTGATGGAATAACCCAAATGAAACTATAATTGGTTAACTTACTTTACAGGAAGGGATAAGAACAGTGAAACAAAAAAGAATTGCTAATAGAGGGTGCAATGGTTTTCGGCATTTCAATTGCTGTTATAACGAAATGTTTAAAATGTATACTAATAAATTACTGGAAAAATTCCGCCTGTAACAAGGCTCTCCGTTAATGAAAATAAAACACTTTTAATAATTAATAATGAAATGTTTAACGTGGAATTTTTTAAAATCTAAGTTCTTTAAAAGCTAGCATGTCACGACATATGCAGAGATCACTCTTACAGCATTACATTCCAAAGTTGAACATGTCGTAACAACTACATTAACTGTGATATTTTCCAATAAATACCGGAATCCCATCAGTTTTTCACCTCAATTCTTTTTTTTTTCTATTACACATTACATTTCAAGCTGTATAGCGCCTTGTATCAACAGTTATTTCCTGTTTCATTCTTCTTCCCCCTTCTTATATATACAGTAAAGTGTACTGTACCAATTTTGTCTTAATTTAGAATATTTATTCAAGCTACCAATAGCTCCAAATAGAAATACTTATTTTATACTCACCCAGCATTTCAGTAGTATTTTCAAAAAAAAAATCAAAATAGTTTAATAAATCTCTTTGAAAAACACAATCATTAAATAATTTACTAATTTTTTAGAGCTGGTGTGTCCCGGATATGTCAAGCTAATGACTCATTATCTACGGCTTCTACACCATTGTTCAAAGCCCTGGTTACAGTGGCACCCAGAAGTAGAATATCATTGTGAGTCTGTCCAAATTCGCTTTGGACTTTAAATAAATACTTTGAGCTTTTATATAAATATTTTGAGCTTTGTTCCCCAGGGGTAAAAGTCTAAAAAATGTCAAACACTTATCACCATTTTGAGAAATCATTATTATTATTCATTTTTTTCAGCGATTGGGATAGTAATGTATCTAACTTCAGAAAAAAACTAATATTTTAGGATATATGTAAGCTTAATTGCAAAAAATATAATTATATCTAAATAAAACTGTGAATTTCTGTACTTTTCTACTAGTGTACTTAAATGTTAAATCATAATTTCCACTATATATATATACTATGAAATTGTTTAAAGTATAATAATATTTTTTACAGTGTTATCTTACAGGATAAAATTCATATTTATTAATTTTCTGTTTTTTCTGTTTCATTGATGCTGTAAGAATAAGAATTTCTGTTAATAAATTAGCATGAGAAATGAATTTGTTTCACATGTTTACAGTAAAGGAAGTACATTTTTCACTTTTCTAACAAAAAGGGAAATCAACTTATCTTTTACAATCCCTTATATCGAAAGTTAAACATCCATCTGGCAGTCCATCTCCTCTTCACGTCCCCACACATCCTATCTGCGGAGTTCAATCGAGGATTGTAATTGGCCAGAATTTAAGAGAAAAAGGACAAATTTCCCCTGAACAAGGTTTCTCTAGACTCTAGAATCTAAGTCTTTCACCACCTCATCGTACTATTTCGCGAGTAGTCCCTGCCCTGATCTAGTCCCATCAGACGAACTGCACCAAAGTTGGCTCGCTGCATCAACGTGGATAAAAGAGTAAGTAAAGATCAACAGCTAGTTAGTATAAGTTAAATTAATGTAAACCTTTTCTCTTGCCACTAGGACAGGAAATAATTATTACTTGTTGATTGTATTTTATATATATTTTGTCTCCATTAAATTTTGTTTGTTTACTTTATAATAGTCTCGACAATAAACTCATTTGCATGTCGAAATCCCATCACTTACCTACGCTCCCTCGGTCTCAAAAACTTTATTGACTTATCCTATTAGCGTGTTTAACGCTGAAATTTAGGCTGATGTCAGGAATCCTGACTGTAGATCGAGATTTTATAATCTCCAATCTTAAACACACTTTTTATCCATCCTACGATCCCACGTGCGGATCTTTAAGATTCATAGCGGAGTAAATGGTAGAGATTACATTAAATCTAACCCTGATTTCTCACATATTGATTGGGCTTCAGTAGGGTTTTGTTAGCCTTAACTCTGGAAAATCACATACTGGTTTACAGGAGTGGGGTTTCAAAACTTTAAAATCTTACAAAATGGTGACAGCAAATTGGGGTTAAAAGTTAAAATTCGTGTATTTATTTTGATAAGACGATAAGGCAGGATTTGAGTGTTGCAAAAAATTGTAAGTCGGTTTTGTAAGAGATTGTCCTATTTTTGAACCTTGGAAGTTCCTTTGGTTTAATCAGGTGGAATAAGACTAAATAAGTAGACTTATTTAAGCATGATATAAAATAGAGAAAATAGAGTAGAAAATAATGGACGAATAATCCAAGAGAAAAAGATAATGGACGAAGTATCCAAGAGAAGTATTAGGAAACATGAGGAGTTTCGTTTCTCTACTCCCATCGTACTCAGGTGATCAGAACGGTCCCCAAATTATAAAATTGTTTGATTCATTGACAGACGTCACCAAATTAGCAGCTTGGTCGAAAGTCCAAATAGTGGCAGTTGCCTGTTTGAAGTTGACAGGAATTGCGCATGAATTTGCACGCAAGTATCGTGGATAAAATATGTGGAGGACTTCGATACTTTTAAAAGAATAATGACGGAACGCTTTGAATGCGCCCTTTATTTTTATAGACTTCAGAGGTTTTATGCGTGTGTACAGAAAAGGGACAAAGATGTACAAACGTATGCTGTCTGATTGCAAGCACTTGTAACCGAAATGGAAATAGAGCATGAGGGAGCTGACAGCCGACAGAGAATACGAGCTAGGAAACAAGAAAAATATATATATTTGTAAATTCATTCTGCCCAGTGAGTACTAATAGTGTCTTTACTAGCGAGCTTATTTTGGGTTTGGCCACGTCTGCAATGAGACGGCTGAAAGGTGATGGACCGGGGTTGGTCACATCCATCACCACTTGGCAGACAGACCAACTTCGAAAAATTTCCTGGAATTTTATAAACCCATGCGGATTCCAATGTCGGTCACCCAGTGCGATAGGCATTCACCTTGATCGCTAGTATATCATATAACAAATATTTTAAGTGACTTAAAATATAACTGTAAAAAATTTTAATTTACTCAATGACAGTCAAACCCGTAAAAAATGGCAACAGTCAAAAACGGAATAAATGGCTTTTATTTGAAAATAGTCATTATTTGGAAAATATTTCCTTCTTATTTCAATAATAAAGTTTTATGTAAAACGTACGTTTGACTTGGCAGTTGTTGAACATTCGACTATTTACTGGTACAAGGATCAAGTAATTTGCAATTATATATTTATTTTGTTATTATTATTATTAGTTTGTTCTAAGTGTTTGGAATTTTTAAATCTGTATCTTGCAGAAAAGTTTTTTTTCAAAATATACCTTTAAATTAATGTTTCTTTAATATTAAAAACTGAAAACAAGTTCAGAAAATATAATTAAAATTTTTACTGAATTATATTTTGTAAACTAATTCCAAGTTTCTTTTTTATTTTCTTTTTTCCATCTGTATTTATCATTAAAATCTTTAATGAAAATGAACCCACCAGCAACTAAGTGGCGATAACCACCTTAATAGTGGCCAGTTTCTTACGAAAGTTTTCTCGGGAATCAAATCTTCGACAGATTGCCTGCCTAACAAAATGAACCCAGGCTTCATAAACATGCTTCTAATTTAATTTCGTATTTTACAAAAATAAATTTATATTTCTAATCACATATTATATACGAGGAAGAGTTTAAAATATTGTTTTATTGAAAGTCATGTATATATTATATACGTGATCTCTGAACAGTCGTAGTTATTGTTGTATCAATTAGTTCTAAAATCTTAAATGAGTTATGAAATTTTTCTAACTAATTAATAATTTATTATTGTTCATCTACTTTTTATTGATTTTTAGGCAAAGAGATTGAAAATACTTTGTGTAGACTACAATAATAAATAATAAGTGTATTTCATTTATAAAATAAATGACAAATTGTAAAATATTAAAATATCTATTTATTTATATAATTAAGTTAAATTATAAAATGTAGTTGCAAAGAGATAAATACATCTAGAATAGGAAACTGATGATTTTCGAATATACATTTTAAGAACATTTCATAAGTATAATAATAGAAATATGTAATAATATTAATATTGTTATAATATTTTTTGTTTGTTTAATGTATTACGTTTACACACTTGCTATACATTTCGAATAACATGTAAATAAACTAAAGATTTCAAACTTTATACTTTAAAACGAAATTGTAAAACATAATTGAGTTTATATGATATATAATATGTAAAATTTCATTTTTTAAATGGAAATAAAACATCATTATACATAGCAGATTAAATGGTTTATTTCTTAAAATTTTGAATATGATGCATTATTTTTCATATTGTAAATCATACACGTGTTCATTCTTACAAAACAATACATTTTACTTGAAAATTAAATACATTTACCTTAAATACTTTACAATATATTAATAATTAGTAATTAATAATCATATTTCTAATCTCATTTATGAGATATTTATCAAATTTCTCATAAATATTTAATACATTAATTAATTATAATGTTAATTACAGAACATAACAAATTATCAAATGTAAACTATTTAATGTTCATTCCCACACAGCGCAAGTTTAAACAGTTTAACAGCGAAAAAATTAAAGTACAGTAGTACCTCGATTATCCGGACTAATTGGGGATGAAGGTAGTCCGGATAAAGAAAAATCCGGATAATCGAAACAAATACTGTCATTTAATAATAATACAACATGTTTTCTTTTCGATGACATATCGGTAATATTAAAAGTAAATACTGTATTTAAATCGTGATCAAATTTTCAAGAAACAAACGTTCGTATTGAATTTGGTCTACTACTGACCAGCGCTAACAGACTAGCTATTGTTTAAAGAGCCTTCTGATGGCTCAAAAAGACGGATTTTATAAAATAAAAAGCAGTTGAAATTGCATTTTTAAAAATAAATATTTGACAAACTATTTATCGTTTTATGACGAATAAAATTTTTTCGCCGCGTTTGCGGCTTTTAAGTAATGCATAAACCTTCGAGGCGCGATGCCCTTCGGACCGCGAAGCATAGGCGGTGGCCCACGTCGTCTATGCCTTACGCCATCCTTGGTCATTGAAATGATGTAATTTGAATATAAATTATTAATAAATACATATGTCAAGTTATATTTTTATTACAACGCAAAATATATTTAAGAGTTTTCTGCCATTGTGCCGGGTGAGACGTTGTTGAAATAAAAAAAATTATGCATCCATCACGTACATAAACAGTATCGTAATTCGCCAAGTGCAAATCAGCAAATTCGTAAAATTTTTGTTTATTTTGAACAATCCGGATAATTGAAAATCCGGATAATAGAGGTCCGGATAATCGAGGTTCTACTGTAATTTAATAAAACATTTACATTATTACGAAATAAACAATACTAAAACTTCCAGAATATACTAAATCTCTCTCTATAAAAATTTATAATATATAAAGACTGTGCAATTCTGCAAAGTAAAACAAAATACAAAAAGTAAGTTTTCTGTGATTTTAAGCAAACGGCTATAGTCGAGATATCAATTTAATATAATAATTTTATAATGTTATTAATACCATAAATTTATTGTTCGAATGATGATTGTTGTTAATTAAATAAAATAACTACATAAATTTTATCATCTGACACATACCACATACACTCGTAGTGAAGGTGTTAATAGTTATTATAAAGAATTGGGCAAAGTAAAAAAAAAAACAGGCATTCTTCTCATTTGAAAAACTACAAGTTGCCAAAATAGTTACGAAAATAATTAATTAATTTTAATCTTTGTAGTGGTTTATTAATTGAGTTATTTTTTATAATTTTGCAAAGCTTCTCTTCATATTAAGTGACAAATATGGTATGAATATGCGATGTATATGAGTCATTATTCGCAGAAAATAATGCGCAAGCCAAATATACTCATTTATAATGTTTTCAGTGTTCACTGGGTACAACTTTTTTTCATTATTTTATGATTAGTGCTTTAACTCTGTTTATTTATACAGTAACATGAAATTCAATCGTGTATACAGAAAAATATCTCAAATTTTCAATGCTGAAAATTACAGTTTTTTAAATATTCGCAGAAAAAACAAAAAATGGAAATGGCATAGCCGATGAAGAGAAGAATAAAAGTACTCATCACATCTTCTAATGATAAAGGATGAAAAGACGATTCTTCAACAGTTTTTGTTGGTGGCAACAGATCATTCGTTAGTTTGTTGTAAATTCCAGAATCTCTTAAATTTCCAATTCTATAATTAAATAAAGAGAATTAAATAAAATATTGACTTATTATGTATTATTTATTTAGATTTTAAATAACTAAATCGAATATTTACCTATGTATAATGTATGTGAAAATTATGCAATTTTTCATTTTAAACCACTTCTAATTACATTTACTCGTATTATATAATGATTTAGAATTGTAATATATGTTATCAAACTTATAAAATGAAAGCTTTTCCTTTCAGACTATTGAAGATGCATTTAGAAAAAATCTGATAGAAAGAATCAATAAAAACGTATGTAATGTAATTATGAAAGAACTTATAACGCTTTTAATTATAACTGCAAAAGAACATAACTGTCCAAAATGCATATTTAATATAGTCGAAACAACGAGAATGTTTTATAGTTTCCGTTTGAAAACATTTGTAAAAGGTATAAAAAATCCTCAGATTTTAAGCAGATATAGAAGCTTAATAATATTAAATTTTAACAGATAGACATGAAAATTTTATTTCTTTTTCCTACATTAATTTTAAGTAAAGATTAACAGTTTCGTATGTTTGAAAAACTCTTGGTTCATTATGTCTCGAACCGTTGGAGTTGTTTTAAATTTTGTAATTTCTTTTACAAGTAAAGGTGACACAGAACCACAGAATCAGAATTCGACTTATTTCGATAGCAGACATCTGCATAAATTAAGAAGTTTCGAGTACTCCAATAGGATGCATTCAAAATGTAATGTTTGTCATTTAAACTATTAATATCTTTTGATATTTATAGTTATTCTATTGATCACTTTACACTGACTGTCGCTCTTCACAATTCACATAAATTGTATTATTTATTTATTACTTAGCTTTGTGGTTATTAGGATAATTAAATATTAACATAATTCTGATTGTTCCAGACGTATGAAACATACTGTATAATTTAAATACCAAAATTCGATACAATACTTAAAAATACTTAAAGTAATTATCAGTTTAAATTAAATCATTCAGAGAGAAAAAAACTTACATTTTATCAAATTCTGCTTTTAAAACAAAATTCTTTTTGAGAGAAAATGCAATATTATAATTAATAATGGAATCTTTTGACTGTACAAACAAATTCTCTCCTATCTGTTTTGTAACTGCGTCTATAACACCTCTTGATCCAAAAAATGCAAATTTCTCATTCAAAGCATGTTTTATCCCTTCTTCATAAGTAGGAAAACAATTTCCTGGGTGATTTTTTATGTGATCTCCTAAAATTTTAAATGGACCATTTTCAAGCTTCTGGAAATACAGATTAAAAAATAAATATATTTTAAAATTGCTTCGTAGTACAAACGTCACTGCGTAAGATTGTATATAAATCAATTAAAAATTTGTGATTTTTCTGAAAAATAAAAATTGTAAACAAACTGATTGATGTCAGTAATAATTTTACCATTAAATAGTTTTCCTCTGTTGACAAACATATGCTTCCACAAGAGTACTCTTCTGTCATTACGTCATTTATCAATTCTGCAATAGTATTTGGTACTTTTTCATAGACGGGATTGGTTAAATAAGAAAATAATACACCGCAATAACCTGAAGTAATCACGACTGTTGCTAATAGCCAAATTCCAATAATAATTCTTGTGGTAGTATCTCGAATATGGCTTATCATACCTCCTGTTAAATTACATATATTAGAAATGAATTACATATATATCAAATATTACGTGTATGAACAAATAATAAAATTACTTGTAAAAATTGTAGTGAATCGTTTTTTTAAATCTGTTTAATCATTAAAAAATATTAACTTAAAAAAACCTTAACGTTAGTAAAGATAAAAAATAAATTTGTTTTTTCTTCACGACTAGGTGCAATAAAATAAATTATATAAATTTAAATAAGTTATTACTGATACTCTGTTTATTGGGCTGAGACTTTAAAAAAATGTTAAGTTATATATTCTAACTGTTTTCTGTCTAGCCATCTCTCCTCCTGTCTTACCTGCATCTCGATGATGGAGTTAGGAAGATGAAAGACAAAAGCAGAGTTACATATCTTACAGGCAGAAGGCCCTGTTTAAGTAATTTGAACGTCTGTTAAATTAAAAATTTTCTCGGGAAAAGTGTTAGATAAGTGCGCGAACTACTCTATTGTTAAAAGAAAAGTATGATGTACTGTACACGAAATAGCCACTACTAATTTGAAGTAGAGAGCACATGACATAAATTAAATAAATTTTAAGAATATAATTAGAAATTTAATGACACAATAAATAATTGCATGGTTTAATACTTAAATTACAGTCGATTCCCCTATAACGCGGTAGATACGTTCCACTTTATAAGAATTTTACGTTGTAGGAATCTTTAAATGCATGAGCCAATTACAGCCTGGCACGTGTGCAGTTTACGGACTACGGCTGTTTGAAAGGATTTTTTCCATAAAATTAGTTCATTCTAGACTAATTTGACTCAACATTTCCAAAATACGTATAATTTTTGGGAATAATCCATATAAACTATGCTATAAACAAAAAGTTGTTTTACTTTCTTACCGAGTGTGAACCGTTCGACAACGCCATTGCTTAATTATGCTTGTTTTCGTCGCGGAGCGACGCATCGAACGGCAGGCACGTGCTTACTGATAAAATATTTTATTGCGACACATCGTTAATATAAATTTGGAGACATCATTAATATAAATATAATTTTTATGGCCGTTAAATAATAAATTGTTTTTAGTAAGTTTGCTGCTCGTTTAAACTCAACGGTTTGTGCAATATCCGCTATTGGTTTAGATTCGACAAATCCTGTCGCGACACGAGTCGGCGATGACGTTTTACCGCGTTATACGTGTTTTTTTTTAGCGTCTTTATACAAATACGGTCGCAAATTTTTCGCCATGATCTACCCGCATTATATAAACCCGTTTTACATGAGGTCTACTGTATTTTGTCAAAACTTGTACAAATTTTATTGCTAACGTAATATGAATAACTATGCAAATACTTACTTTGTGATATCAAACTTTGAAACAGAAACAAAAATGTTTCCTTTATGGACCATAATTTCTGATTACCTTGAACAATCTTATTTCTTTTCTGTATTATTAGATAAAGTAATACACCAGTCACGATTGTTATAACTGATATCATTAACCAAACCTGTAATCATACAAATTGTTAATGTACAATTTATTTGTATAATTATCGTATTTATTGCCATTAACAATAAATTGCTTATAATTGTTATACTTGTAAAGTATAACAATTATAATTGTTATACTTTTAATTGCTATTCTTATAATTGTTATATTGTAAAGTAGATAAATGCCATCGTAAATTATACATGTGGAGTAGATTGGGTTTATCTGATAGATAATACAAAGAAACACATTGCCGATATAAGTAGGGTGTTTACATGACTGGACTTATGAGAAACAATACTTTATTTAGCTGTCAGACATGGACAGAAGCGTAGAAAACTCCATATCCTCGGGTTGTTGGCAAAGAGCGAAACTATCACAAACCAGTAGTGTTCAGTGATTTCATTCACTCTGTCAATGATTGGTCTTTTTACAATTGTTTTTAGCTGTACAAATGTTAAAGAAGCATGGCAATCTTCATATGGTTTTATATTTTGTGAGCTTTTTAGTAAAGAAAATATGTCATTGCGTTAAATGTACTTCTGTAATGTTTCTGTATAAATTTTTTAAACCTTTATCTCAAGTTCCTAACCGTTTTGAAAAATACTAGTCTTACATAACAGCAATAGTATACTTTACAGTCTCGAAATGTAATAGTTGGTCGCGAATTCGTGTCCACGAACATGTTGGATAATTGGACATCTTCGTGTTGTATTAACTTTCCAAATACTAATACAAGCCACGTTAACGTAAGAAGTCGTCGTGGCTCCTATGTGTTTCGTAGCCGAAACGGCTTAATCGTTTTGGCTACGAAACACATAGAAACCACGAAATAAATTACTCTATTAAGATTATGTAAAGAATTCTGATACCCTAATAAGAAAAAAAATTCGTATATTATTTTTAAATCGAATGAAATCGCAAATTTACAAAATGAACTGTGTTTACAGTTCTGAGTTATTCATACACTCTTTTGTATTTTTATCCTGTCTAATGTTAAAGTAACATTTATTCACTATTATTGTTATTCTTAAAATAATTACAAAAAAACTTTATTATAAGTTATATTCAATACCTATAATGATAATATAATTTATTAAGATACAGAATATGAAATGGCATTAGATTATACATAAATTTGACAAACAGCAAAAATTTTGTTTCTATAATTTAATAATTTTTATTATACTTTACCTCTTTTGCAAATGGTCTAATTATGGTTGTTAATTTCGAATGTTGTTTAGGAGCAGAAACAACGAAGATAACTTCATCAGAATCAAAAGGAACTGTATAATCCGCAACTTGAAAACTTTCATAATTTACGAAAGTGGAAAGTAATATAAAATCAATTTCCTTAAAGTAAACATATTTTTAGTGTTACCCAAGCTGTGTTAGCCCAAGCCCACATTATTACTAAAAGGCTTTACTTCTCTCTGTAGTCTTCCATTCAATCCATTCCACGATCCATTTTGTAGTTTTTCTCCGAACGTTGTTTCAAAAGGTAGAACAATTTCATAACTAATATATGAAAGTGTTAAATACATATAAAACTACAAGTGTACAAGAAGCTGAAAAACTTTGACCTACTTGACTTTTAATTTTTCAAGCACCAATTTAAAAAAATTGAAGTCTACTCCACCAATAATTTGATCATTTTCTTCATTTGCTATAACGTATAGAGGAACCTGTATAAAAGTATTTTAGAAAAACGTTTCATAAATTATTGATAGTATGATACATATTTAAAATACAATAAAAATATTACCGGAAGTGCAGATATTTTTATAACAGTTCGGTTTATATTTACAGCATTACCTAAAAGAATTATTAATATTTATGTTATCATAACAGAGAGATATTAATATAGAACATATTCGTATTAATTGTATATCAAAGATAAATATTGTGTAAAATGTATCTCTTCGTTTCCAGAGCACTAAGAGAACCTTTATAATCATTCCCAAAATGGGTTCGATCAGGCCATCTACGGTAACAACGCAGTACTGAGAGAAGAATGATGACATTTTCACAACCCACACCCTTGGAAAGTTTTTGGATTGCTTTTCTTTAGGTGACATACGATTTCTGGAAGCCTCACACTTTACAGAAAGTTACTTATAGGGTTATACGATAAACGAACGTTCATTCGTTAATTTAAATTGAAATTTCAAAGAGTTTACAAAAACATTGCACGAAAAACAAAACACCATCAGAGTCGAACAGTTGTACGAATTCGAATTAACCATATTGATTTAATGTAGAAATCTCAATGCTAAAGGTTCAGAAAATAAAGTTCAGAAGTTATCCCTGTTCTAGTTAAACAGATTTCATATTATTCGCATTTATTTTACGGTTTTTTTTCAGATAAATATTTATATATTTTCATAGTATAAATTTATTGTAATGAATAAAATATATATTTTACGATTAGATATTGTAAATGCATATAAAATTAATCCAAATGTAAAATTTATGTGAACAAATATGTCGATTAATCATTAAAAAACGAACAAATTAACTATATTATTATATTTTTTTATTCTAGCATATAATTAAATACCATTTCAGAAAAGTGTGTTTTGAAAGAAAAAGAATATGTTGTACCAGTACATACCACTCTTTACACGCTCTACAACGGCAACAATGGTTAATAATAGGTACGACTGTGAAATCTTCATAAGTTTTTTCTAATTTTTTAATTAATATTAAAATTCACTCTTAAATTTGGAATTATTCAAATCTACGAAATGTATAGTATTTTTTATACACGGTATGAACAAAAAAATTATTGGATAGATGAAAGAATGCAGTACACACATCTTACTTCGAGGGAACCACTTTGAATATTCGATCAAGGTGTCGATAAAAAATTATTTGATGGATGAAAGAAGCAGTCCACACAGCTTACTTCAGGGGGACCGCTTTAGGTATCCAATCAAGATGTCGGTAAAAAATTATCGAATAGATTAACTCCTTTTTGTCCACTTTTTTAAGAAAACTTTTTAATTAAACATAAGAAATACTTAAAACTGAAAAAAAAACGAAAGAAATGCGTTAATTTTGGTTAAAAAGCTTCATCATTATGTTCCTTTGTCTTGCCTTTCTGTGAAATTTAACACAGATGAGTTATTGTTCACACATCTGGATGACCTTGAACACAGCTGGAGTGAGATTTCCCTGGGCATTCTCATAGACTTCGCAGGAGGACAAAAGTTTAAAGTAGAGTGAATTCAATCTGGCCATATATTTTTAAATATTTTTAAAAAATTATAATTTTTATTGCGATTTCCGACCCCCTTTAATTAGTTAAACATATATATAATAAAATCTATTAATTAAAAAAATTAAAAAACTATCGGAGGTCGTTTTTGACATCAGAAAGCAGCTTTAAATAACTTTACTGAAGGAAAATTGGTGCAATACAACTTTAGAACCATTAATTCATTTTGATAAAAAACTCCCATTAAAAAACATTAAAAGCAATAAAGAGTGAAGCGCGCGTCATTATAGGTTGGCTAAAATCGCGATAAAATTTTTTTGCCTCGGGGAAAAAATTCTGAAAAAATTTGGGGACCTAAAATCATTCCAAAACTTCAAAAAAAAAAAAAATTCAAAAGTGGCCTTAACGACCGAGTTTTATGTAATGCTATGAAACTTGCTCGAGACATTCTCGAGCGCGGGCAGGAAGGTGTCCAACATTTTTGTTAAGAAATATATTACCAAAAAATTTTCACAGTTTGCTTGTCTATATTCGCGATATTAGTAACATCGTTGATGATATAATGAAAGAATTAAATAAATTCGATGAAGAAAATCTGTATTACGTTTTCAAAATAAAAATTATCAGATAGATGAAAGAGTGTGGTGGACACAGCTTACTTTCCAGAAAGGATCGCTTCGATGTAGTAGAAAAAAATTTTGAAATTCATATCTCGCATTGACATTTATACATCGTTACTTTATATTAAATTTATATACTAATTAATTTTGTAATCCAGGCTGTATCATTCCTATACTATTTACACGGTATTTTCTGTAGTGTTCAATAAATGAATATACCAAAATAGTGAAATTTTAATTTTTTTCTAAAAAATTAATTTTAATTTTATATCTGAACATAAAGTTAAGATTGCCTCAAAAGTTCTTTTACGATGCAATAACCAGTTGGTTATGAACTTGACCTGATATATCACAGAAGCTGAGATTCTGAACATTCTCCATTGTATTACTAAGTAAACCGCGTTCGAAGATTATAACTGTTATCAGTACCAGTATTGGTGTGTGCTCATTGAGTAGTTATTTTCCTTTTTTGACACATCCGATATACAAGACAGTACCATGAAAATTTCAAGAAGTATAAAAAAGAGAGAATACACTTGTAGACATTGAGGTAAAATATTTTGTGGGAATAATAATATTACTGTGTATAATGTGGTGTATTTAATTATTTTTATGCAAAGAATCACTTGATTGAACCTTGTATTCTGGGATCACGTGATGAAATCGTAATCTCTAAACCTATTTTTTTAACAACTCTTCCTTCCTGTCAGAGTTGGTGTAGGTAGATGTAGATTTTTACACGACTCTGCAGTCCTGCTTAAAAACTATCTCAAATATAAGCAGAAACATTTACTTGTCTAAGTGAGTATGTAAATAAAGGTAAGTAAGCAAGGTGACAAACTTTATCATCTCTCTACAAGAAGTAGAAGAGTGCAGTTGTTGTTGTCTACATATTTCAATATAAATAATGTTAACATCATCGAAAATACAAACGATGTTGATCCTGATATAATGATAGTTTAAATTTTGGGTTTCTTCAGAAATGTTTTTTAAATGCATATAAAATAACTACCACTTTCATGCTAGTGCCATTGTGCATAAGTTAAATGATTATGTATTATATAAATTTTTATGAAGTTATTTTATAATAAACTACCTTTAACAGTGAATTCAGATATTACAAATAATTGCAATGCATTGATTTTGACATACATAAAACGTCTTTCCGTAATGCAATATTAATCTAATATTTGTGCTTGTTATATTTGTATAATTTTTAGGTGGGATAATAGGCCATATTCAAGACAATAGCACAATAATGATAATTGGAATTTCATCGTTGGCCATAGTTGTGATTACTTCAGGTTATTGCAATGTATTCTCTTTGTTTATTTAAGTTATAATGTTTATGAAAAAGTACCAACA
>NW_019385742.1:59561-77686 GCF_000671375.1 Centruroides sculpturatus | reverse complement strand
CAAATGGCGCTCGCATCAGCTAGTATATAATAAAATCTATTAATTAAAAAAATTAAAAAACTATCGGAGGTCGTTTTTGACATCAGAAAGCAGCTTTAAATAACTTTACTGAAGGAAAATTGGTGCAATACAACTTTAGAACCATTAATTCATTTTGATAAAAAACTCCCATTAAAAAACATTAAAAGCAATAAAGAGTGAAGCGCGCGTCATTATAGGTTGGCTAAAATCGCGATAAAATTTTTTTGCCTCGGGGAAAAAATTCTGAAAAAATTTGGGGACCTAAAATCATTACAAAACTTCAAAAAAAAAAAATTCAAAAGTGGCCTTAACGACCGTTTTTTATGTAATGCTATGAAACTTGCTCGAGACATTCTCGAGCGCGGGCAGGAAGGTGTCCAACATTTTTGTTAAGAAATATATTACCAAAAAATTTTCACAGTTTGCTTGTCTATATTCGCGATATTAGTAACATCGTTGATGATATAATGAAAGAATTAAATAAATTCGATGAAGAAAATCTGTATTACGTTTTCAAAATAAAAATTATCAGATAGATGAAAGAGTGTGGTGGACACAGCTTACTTTCCAGAAAGGATCGCTTCGATGTAGTAGAAAAAAATTTTGAAATTCATATCTCGCATTGACATTTATACATCGTTACTTTATATTAAATTTATATACTAATTAATTTTGTAATCCAGGCTGTATCATTCCTATACTATTTACACGGTATTTTCTGTAGTGTTCAATAAATGAATATACCAAAATAGTGAAATTTTAATTTTTTTCTAAAAAATTAATTTTAATTTTATATCTGAACATAAAGTTAAGATTGCCTCAAAAGTTCTTTTACGATGCAATAACCAGTTGGTTATGAACTTGACCTGATATATCACAGAAGCTGAGATTCTGAACATTCTCCATTGTATTACTAAGTAAACCGCGTTCGAAGATTATAACTGTTATCAGTACCAGTATTGGTGTGTGCTCATTGAGTAGTTATTTTCCTTTTTTGACACATCCGATATACAAGACAGTACCATGAAAATTTCAAGAAGTATAAAAAAGAGAGAATACACTTGTAGACATTGAGGTAAAATATTTTGGGGGAATAATAATATTACTGTGTATAATGTGGTGTATTTAATTATTTTTATGCAAAGAATCACTTGATTGAACCTTGTATTCTGGGATCACGTGATGAAATCGTAATCTCTAAACCTATTTTTTTAACAACTCTTCCTTCCTGTCAGAGTTGGTGTAGGTAGATGTAGATTTTTACACGACTCTGCAGTCCTGCTTAAAAACTATCTCAAATATAAGCAGAAACATTTACTTGTCTAAGTGAGTATGTAAATAAAGGTAAGTAAGCAAGGTGACAAACTTTATCATCTCTCTACAAGAAGTAGAAGAGTGCAGTTGTTGTTGTCTACATATTTCAATATAAATAATGTTAACATCATCGAAAATACAAACGATGTTGATCCTGATATAATGATAGTTTAAATTTTGGGTTTCTTCAGAAATGTTTTTTAAATGCATATAAAATAACTACCACTTTCATGCTAGTGCCATTGTGCATAAGTTAAATGATTATGTATTATATAAATTTTTATGAAGTTATTTTATAATAAACTACTTTTAGCAGTAAATTCAGATATTACAAATAATTGCAATGCATTGATGTTGATATTACAAGAAATTCTGACATATATAACGTCATTCCGTAATGCAGTATTAAACTAATGTTTGTGCTTGTCATATTTGTATAATTTCTAGGTGGGATGATAGGACATATTTAAGACAATAGCAAAAAATAATGATAATTGGAATTTGATTGTTGGCGACAGTTGTGATTATTTCCGGTTATTGCAATGTATTCTATTTGCTTATTTAACTTATCATGTTCATGAAAAAGTACCAACAACTATTGAAGAATTGAAAAATGAACTAACAAAAGAAAGTTCTTCTTGTGGAAATTAATGTTTTTCACGTGATGAAAAGTTTTTAATAATAAAATTTTTACTTTTTGAAAAAACTTCAATTTCTTATTTATTTAAAAACCTTATATAATAACCAATTTCATGTAAACACTACCAAGTGACATTCAAAACATATCTGTAACGAAATCTGTATTTTTACAGACAGCAGAAAACGAACCTTTAAAAACATTAGAAAACATACAAAAATTCATCCGGAAAATTGTTTCCCTATTTATAGAAAGAAAATCGATAATTTTTTGAAAGAAAAATTTGCATTTTTTGGTGCAAAAAGTATATCTGGTCTGACAAAAAAATGAGAAAAAATTTGTTTGTCACCCAAAAGACTCCATTATTAATTACATTATTAAATATGCTGTAAAAAATTAATTTTATAAAAATTTCTTTAAGTGTAAGTTTTCTTTCTTAAAACATTAAATTATAACTTATTTTTCATTAATTATTGAAAACATTACAATGTTTTGGTATATACATTTTAGTCTGCTATTTTATACACCATTTTTTGTTGTATTTCAAATTATACATGATGTTTCATATGTCTAGATATAAGATTTATCTTGATCATTGTCCTTTCTTTGACACGAAAACAATAACACTGAAAGAGGAGGAATGAAGTGAAATCATTTTTCTTGCATTTGGTGTGAGCGCTTTCAAAGAGTTTAGCATGTTGCATTCAGATTTGTTACTTATTTCATACCATGATCTAAATGCAGCCTGTTATATTTTTGCAAGTTGTTACGGAGTGCACGTCTTTACTACAGAAAAAATTATTCACACAAAACCAAACTTTACCTATAAAAAAGCAACAAATAGCAACCGAATTTCTAGTTGTCTATACTAATAGTCACTTTACACATGTATGTTTAAACTAGCTTAAAAAATAAACTCTAAAGGCTTCTAATTTATGATTATTCTAGAATTATGAATAATGTCTATTCTACTCACAATCTTTTGTAATCGGATTAAATCAGTGTTATTTATTAGTTTAAGCAGTATTTAATTTTATTAGAAACTGATGTGTGCAATTCGCAAAAAATCTCATACCAAACAGTGATAAAAGCTGAATTTGGAGTTAAAGAATGAAATTTTTATCACATTGTTTTAATATATTAAATTATATAAGACATTTAATTAAACAAATAAACTCCAAAATGCTTTGACAAAACAATTTCATATAAGTGCATTAAAACCATATCACAATTGATTAAATAAATAGAAATTCAGTGTACTAAAAAGCACTTAAAATCATAAATTGAATATTTAGAATCTACTGTACGAACCTTACCCTTAGATGTATTTGACTGTTGTTCTCTCTTTTGGTTGTATTTTATGTGGAATTAAGCAGAACATTTCTGCAATAAACTTATCATAAAGGAACATATTTTATTTTCTACTTTTATATAAGGGAATGCATGTCAGACTAAGATAAAGATGATTGTCGTACGGTCTATTACTACTTTGGGTACAAGATTTCTGATTCCATCTAAACTGCTACTAGCGAAAATTAAGACAGAACATTGAAATCAGCAATGTATAAAAAGAACAAAAGAAGCATTAAATCAGCTATGTAAATCAAGTGATTGAGAACAATTGCAACAAATTGTCTTTCAACTCTGAGGAATGAATAAAACCATTATGAGCATTTTCAGCAAATTACGAAGCTGTTCTGTAGTTTTTAGTCGTTTATTATAGTAGATAAATAAATCTACTATTAGGCCTATATGAAAAATAAATTCGAACAGTACTGTTAAATGGCTTGAATCTACTTAAACAGGGGTGTCCAACCCGCGGCCCGCGGGCCGCATGCGGCCTAATAAACGTGTAAACAAAACCGATAAATTTTTTAAGTTTATTTTATCTATTTCAACGTCATAAACTAAAAAAAGAAATTTCACAAAGCCGTAAACCTTTATATGTATTTTATTTTTGAGTGGTAAGGAAATATTTTCAAATACTTGGAAATGTGTGAATGAGGAAGGAATACTAAATAAAGCTAAAGTTGAGACTCAAAGAATTATAGTTCCAAATTCGGGGAAAGGAGAGAAAGGCCAAAAAATAAATAGTGAGAAAGATTAAATAAACTTTCTGTTATGCAAATATAGACCCTTAGTTTTTCAACCTTCCTCACTTCTTTATCTTTTGTCCTTTCCTTTCCCCGAATTTGGGTCTATTATCCTATGAGTTCCAACTCCAGCTTTATTTCCTATAGCTTCCAGCGTTGCATTATTTGGCTACTTTGCGCCAAAGTTTGCTGCCCTGTTTTCAGTATGGCGTAAAATATATCATTTGGCGCATAGGCTACTTTTTGGGCTACTTATTATTTATAAATATATTACTCGAATAAAAATGCACTTTAAAATGGTGTTTTGTCATTTTTTATTAATTAAAGACCCAAACAAAACAAAATATTTGTATTTTTCAAATAAATTTTCGTTTGTCTCTTTTGTAATAAATGAATTTATCTATTTCTAAGTAAAAATTGATAGTGTCTGTAAAAGTAATTTTTTAAAATATCCTTTTCGTCATAAAGATTTAATATTTATTACTATAATCTAAACATGTTAATTCTTAAATATACAAATATATTTAAGGATTAACATGTCTAGATTGGGCCACAAGTACATATAATATACTTGTGGCCCAAAACTCCATGACATCTTCCAATGTGGTCCAGAGAAACAAAAAGGTTGGAAACCTCTGATTTAAATATAATCTGTTAATATCGAAAAGTTAACTTTTGATGCCAAAAAACAGTTTTTGTCGAGTTTGAAGATTCTCATAAAATATGTGGATTT
Source organism: Centruroides sculpturatus (assembly GCF_000671375.1). Taxonomy (NCBI): domain Eukaryota; kingdom Metazoa; phylum Arthropoda; class Arachnida; order Scorpiones; family Buthidae; genus Centruroides; species Centruroides sculpturatus. Next base: position 72,888 of record NW_019385742.1, on the reverse strand, counting down.
ATTCTTCGTTTAATTGTTTTCTACAATATTTTGGGTTTATATGAATTGTATAATAGAAACTTTATTAATTACTTTATTTAATCTGTTGTAGAAACTGGAATTATGGATAAATGTATCTACTCAACAGCTTTTCAACCATTTTTTTTGCTCATAGAAAAATGTTCAAATACTTTCTCCTGTTGTATCACATATGAAAAAGTTAAGGTGCGTTTGATCAAATTTTCATTGTGATTTAAAACAATACTTTCATGTATTTTTTACAGAATCAAGTATGAATATAGCTTTTGTTTGCAGGAAATTACCTGTCCATCGATATAAATTATTAAGGGAAATAATTACTTTTTCACTAAGATGTGATGAAAGTTATTTATTCATGGATAATGGTAAATTTGTAATTATTTATGAAAAAATTTATATTACGTGTATTATACAGGTGTTTGAAACACGAGAACATAAATTCTTTCATTGTGTGAAACATAAAGTAAAAAATATTTCATAAGACAATTCCTGGAATGATGTAATTAGTTTATGTTGATTTTCAAAATTTGCTTATTATTGGTTATTTTATTTTGTATTATTCTAGACTAAACTATAATACTAGCTTTACTTTTACGCTATCAAGAGGGTGCACGTGACGTCAGATGATTTCTCTTACATATACAGAGACTTAGCTAAGAATACCGCGCTATATTGATTGCTGATTTCACGTTACCTTGCTCATTCACTTTATTATTTCAACGTGGAAGAAACCATTATCTGATTATGCAGTCGATAGAAATTCCAGAATGTTTTATTTTGGAACTGCTATTTATGTTATTATGTTCTTAATAAATACTTGTGTTTATACTGTATGGATGTATGTAGGTTAATGACGGGTATTTGTACTAGAATATATTATACTAAATAATTCATTGTTGTTAATTAAATACATATTATTGTTAAATTTCTACTGTAGTAAAGTATACACGTTACGAATTATTATTCGTGTATGAATATTTAAAAAAAAAAACTTCGTTTTAAAATCATACAGTTATATGCAATAGATAATGGACCCTTCTCAACAACGGATTCATCTAAACAGTGTCATGTTTTCAGAAACTTTTTGAACAATAATACATACACTATAACGTACAATCAATGGCCACGTTTTTACTTTTTACTAATGGTCATTTAAACAAATCTTTGACTGTTATTTAACAATGTTTATTACAAAATTAACTTTACGAATTCATGTTTTAAAAAAATGTTTAATACTTACGGCTTGTAAAAAAGACAATTTCGAAAAATATGTAAAATATTAAGATCTTGTACATCATCATCATTTACCCTACTTCATTGCACTATCATATACGATATCACTCTAACATTAAATCCCAGAATTCATACGGCTAAAATGTTTATTATTGATCATAAAGAAAGTGCAGTTAGAAAACATAAAGTAAATATTTTTATTCTGTTGAAAAGTCAATTGATTTGTTTATTTCGTGATAAATATTTGAAAAAAAATTTTATAAACTTACTTTTGTCGCTCGAAATACATTTGCTTAATGCTAAAAATTAAGCAGATTGCTTTTTATTAAATTGCTTTCTAGATCTAAAAATATATAGACAATCGTTACATACAATATTTTAAATCTGTTAGAAATTGACCATCTTTTTAAAAATTGCTATATTTTTCTTATTTATAGCAATGTTAATGAACAAATATCACTAAAGTATGCTACTGACATATACTAACAATAATTAATAGTATAAATATAAAATAAATATTCATATGGTTCATCTATTCCCTATTACTATAGGTTAATTGAACCANCTTAATGCTAAAAATTAAGCAGATTGCTTTTTATTAAATTGCTTTCTAGATCTAAAAATATATAGACAATCGTTACATACAATATTTTAAATCTGTTAGAAATTGACCATCTTTTTAAAAATTGCTATATTTTTCTTATTTATAGCAATGTTAATGAAAAAATATCACTAAAGTATGCTACTAACATATGCTAACAATAATTAATAGTATAAATATAAAATAAATATTCATATGGTTCATCTATTCCCTATTACTATAGGTTAATTGAACCATCTTATGTCAGAGAGACTCGCCTGAATTAAATAGAAATAGGAATAAAACAAAACATTAATAATAAAACTATATTATCCGCGTTAGTATATTTTAGGTGTATTTTATATAAAAAACATTTATACAAAATGAAGATTTTGTCAAGTTTAAATATCACGGTCATAACTTTCTAACTTTTTAAGTTTGTTAGCTTCAGACATTTTCTTACATAATTCACATTTATTGCCGTTTATTTATTATTAAGGTATTACTATACATGCGACATTGTAATTTGATCTTAGTCACACAACTTTACTTATACCTGTATCAAACCCACATATAAAAATGGCATATCTCTTCCGAATATCAGGGAGAAACAGATCAGACTGTCATTACACCTCTGTAGAAACAAAAGTATTACGACACACTATACAAATTAACTGACATAATTTACGTTTTGTGTGAGACACAGGTTCAACTATATCATCAGATATGTTTGATGTTATCTTACCATCTAAAACATGAAAAAAAATCAAATTTATGATAAGACGCAAACCAAAGGAAAAATTATTAACAATATACAGTAGTTGGTAATTAGTACTCTTTATTGGTATAATCTGAAAAATCGATTACAATTTAAATTATTATCTGACATTAGTATGTAAAGACAATTATCTTCTTAATATTTTGTTCGTACATTTGCTAAGTTTTAATTTCTTTATATCTGTATACATTGTGTATATAAACAATGTTATAATTGAAAAACTCCATTAGACAATGCAGTGTATGCGTGTGTATGCGTGCAGTTGTTTGCAGTTGCGTGCAGTGAATACAGATGACGCTCATTTAAATCTTAAGTTTGTTAAAATAATTGGAAAATTCTATTTAAAGTATGTCGCGTGCAGTAAACACAGGCGACGTTCATTTAAAGTTAATTAAAGTTTGTTGTCGAAAATGTTTTATATCCAGCACTAATTACGCTGGTCTATATCAAAATTGCTTTTTACATGAAAATGTACTTTAACTATAGTTTTCAATTCGCTGAATCTAATTACAGAACTTAGAAGTGATAGTTAGATCGTATTGTTCATTTTTGCTACATGAACCGCTCTTGTCCGGACCCGAGATACTTGAGAATAGGGATTGTAAATTTACCGTCTTTTTCATTTACCAGTAATTTGGTAAATAAAATTAAAATACCGGTTTACCGATAAATTACCGGTACATTTTTTCCTGAAAAATATGATAAAAATTAAAGTGTTATTCTAAACAAACTATAATAATAACTTTTAGAAACAGAAATAAAATAATACAGAAAAGTAAAATACAACAGTATTAATATATAGTACCTAATACAATTTTATTGATTACTATTTTTTAAAAAATAACTTATCAAGAAACTTAAATTATTTAAAGTCTTATCTCCTAATTTTGATCTAATTTTTGTACGAAATAATCCAGATCTTGAGAATACCCTTTCTGATTCAACACTTGTTGAACGAATGGTCATTAAACAATCAAATACTATTTGAATATATTTCCCTTGTACTTTTTCGTGGCAAAAGTACTCTAAGTCATTTTTTTACTATTTGTTTCCAATCTTTCGTGCTTTTTGCTTGTGGAACGGACACTTCTTGACACACTGTTTTTTGTTTGATAAGGTCGTACAGTTTCTGCTTCATTCATAATTCGACATTAGGGGCCGTCCATAAATTACCTAAGGGCGATTTCGGCCATACTAGACCCCACCCACCCCTGTGTAAGAAGCGCTAATATTTTTTTTTCATCCCCCTTCCCTATCTTACGTAATATTTTGGCATGATTTTATAGAAAGATTTTAACTAAAAAAATTTTTTATAAACCGAAAAACCTTAGGTTCAAAATATATAATTATTAATTAGTTAACTAATATGTACTATTACTTATAAAATACTTTAGGTGATCAAATTTAAAAATATAAAAATTTAATAAATTCGAATGAACAATTTATTTTAAGAACTATGTCTTTAATTATTAACAATATTACTATTATTATTATTATTATCATTAATTTTCAACGTCAAAATATTTATTTTTATATTAATTTTAATTTTCACAAAAGGCACAAAAACCTTTGCCAGATCAACTAGTTATTGCACATGTAAACAGAAAGTCATACAAAAAAAAACAAGAGAAAATAGAGAGAAACCACATTTTGTTGCCATATTGATTACATCTTGGATAAGGTCAAGAAAATAAACTACATACTGCTAAAATGTGCTAGATGCACCTGGGAACTAAACAATAAAGCTTATAAAACTATATATAATGGGGCAATACAACCAAAGCCATTTTACACAGCCTCTGACTCTGGTCATGAAACTAATAAAAATTCAGTAGCAAGTAAATTACTCTCTCTTCAAAGCCAGTTTTCCGGCAGAATTTCAAAGTACTGCAGAACTGTTTTTACAAATGCCTCTCTGATACTAGTAGAGCTCCTTCCATTGCCACTACGTATTGTAGAAAGGGTTCTAAACTACTACATCAGAACTACAAACGTCAAAGCTAAACAATGGTCTCTACTCCTATTTACGGCTGTTCATATGCTACCACATTGCAATTACCCTTCTATCTCTGATCATCATTCTGTAATCAAGGTTATTTGGTGTCATCTGCTTTTTTCATGGATAATCCTGCAGGCATCAATATCTGCACAGATGGATCCAAAAGCTCCCTTCTTGTCGGCCCATTTATCTCTATCTTCCTCCAAACTTACATATTTTGCCAAAAATATGTTAGAAGGTACAAGTAACTCCCATATACCTCCATCTATCAATCTGAACAAGATGCTGACTACCAAACTGTTCAGTGGGCCACTTCACTACCAAACAAAACTTTGTCTATCAACATTTATAGTGATTCTGTCTGTCCTGAAAGCTCTATTAAATCCCAATTGCAATAAGAATAAAATCGCATATATCCAGCACCATATTAAAAACAGTGTTGCCGTTCCTAGTACATTTGTACTTTTCTGGTACATTTTGCCCTTTCCAGTAAATTGAAAGTACATTTAGATTTTTAGTACATTTTCAGTACATTATAATATTTCAAGTACCACTTACGGTACAATTTAATATTTCACGCCCTAACGAAAAAATGAGAAAAAATTAGTTTAATAAAGTCTCACTAGTGTCACTGCTTGCTAATTTAAATTATCCAATCACAACATACAAATGGTGTGTGTTTTTTGACATCAGCAATATAGATAGTTGCACGTGTAAACGGTCTTGACTCAGTGGTCTTCTTTCACACGTTCAGTTGTCTGCACATTCTCGTCAGGACCTTGACAAAATTTTTAATTCCACGTGGTCCAAACAATTCAACTCCGTCAAACAAAAATAACGGACAGGTAAGGAAATCAATGATTTTAAACTTTTGTCGTCAATAATATCAAAATATCCGTTAAGTCAGAAACAAATTATTACAGAAAATAGTTTTGAAATTGTACGAGTATAAATAATATAAATACTTTTATATTATTTTCTACCACTATAATTTAATTCTTAAATTATGAACTTCAATTTTAGTAATCGTAGTAAAAGAAATAAGGGTTAATGTTACGTATGGTTCCAAAATGGCCGCGCTTCCGACTGTTCCAAGGTCTATATAAGAAGGTCAGGACACGCGTGATCTACTTCTTGAGCTGCCATTTTGGGGTTTTTTGAGTTGCATGTTTTAAGCAAACTTGTACGAGCAGTCAGTTTTATATGACATTAATTAAACTAAAATTGCATAAATCCTGTAATTTCCAGTCAAAAATATAATAATAATTTCGGATGATTATGCAACCCCAATTTTATGTAACGTTTTCATCAAATAGTTTAAAAGAAACAAGCATCCTTATCTTTTGCTGTCATGATTGAAATTAATTAAATAGGTACTAAAACTGATGCAATTACATATATACCACTTCGTAAAGTGATGCAATAACATCAAAATAATTTAAAGTATAATAAAGAATAAAATAATATAATATAACAAATTTATAATTATTTTTTTAAAGCACCATTGTTATAAAATTAACTTTGTAAGATGAAATTCAATAGTATTATTAATAAATGTTCTCAATGTAATGCTCATTTTATAATAAGTAATAGATGTGTAGATATATTTTTAATTTTAAATAGCTTTCAAAATATTCCAAAAATAAGATTTAAAATTAAATTATTTGACAATAAACTATATATATAGGCTATATATATATATATATAAATTACGTGCCTATATATATAGGCACGTAAACAAAGTATTCATGGAAATAGTACATTTTGAAGGAAAATAGTACATTTTTTGAAGGCGCTTCAGTACGTTTTGAAATTTTATTGCAGCAACACTGATTAAAAACCTTGTAAATTAGATAATTTTTATATTTGTTCCTGACCATACTGGCGTACTAGGAAATGAAAACGCAACATTGAGACTAAGTCAGCTGCAAAAAAAAACTGACTTGGACTACACTCACATCCTTCTCACATGTAGCAGCCTTAAAAATAATATTGGTGACAACGCTATGTGAAAGTGGAATCAGTAAAAGTAGTTGAGCAGTAAAACTTGTAGAATAGCAAGACTTTATTTTCCTAGTGTTGAATGCAGGTTCTCATCACTACTTAACGATTTAACGTTTGATACTGCTCAACTACTTACTGAACGTGGTAATTTTAGAAGCTACCTGGACATGTATAACCGAGCAGAAACTGCTTCTTGCATTTGCTCTACAGAAAACCTAGGATACTGTCCACTAACTGATCTATTATTGTCCAATTTACAATTAACATACACCTATTTTTAAATTAGAAATCTTTACGCTTGGTTTCAAGTGGCTAGATTCACTCGATAGGCTTGTTCAGAAGCCACTGTTTGATGCTTTTTACAATTATGTTCAATAAATATGGAAGAAAAAACTATTTATAATTTATAATTTCTAGTTTTACATTTTACTTTTTACTAAAGCCGAATGCCAATTTTATGTATACGTTGTATCGTGTATTTTGGTTTATGTATTGTTAGTGTTATACACCCATAAAAGTGGTGCACTTATTCTAATAAAAAACAAGAGAAAAAAACCACCACACGGACAAAATGTGAAGCGTGAATCTGCTAGCATTATACTCTATCATGTCACACGAGACAAGGAGTGTCCTTAATAGAAGCCACCAAATTGAAGCCAAATTCAAAACGCCAACAGTCAACGAGATCAAAAAATAAAAATAAGAATATTACATAAGACAAGAACTATTATCCCCTATTTCTGAGTAAAAAATGGTAAGAAATGCTTGACCCCCACCCACCCCAAAGTACCCTACTTAATTTACGGACGACCTCTTAGGTGTAAAAGTATCAATATTTTCGTTAACTGACTTTGAATTGGAATCCAAATAAGAATCATTTAATTAACTCTATTGAACGTATTTCAACAATGCTTTTGATTATTGTTGCTTTACTGTTTATTTCGAAAATGTCATAATTTTCTTGACCCGACAAAATCAAATTAGGGTCCGTCAAATAGTAAAATATAAGGTCTGTTCAAAAAGTATCGGACTTTTTTTTTTCCGCGTAAACCAATGATGCACGAGAGGCCTCCTCCGGTGGAGTTGTGGCGGGGACAGTCATGCATAGCACTGAATTTTTTCCCGCCTGCAGGAAGCGTCAGTCGTTGGCAATCGGCCTATGAGTGAGGTCATGTAGTGCGCTCTCGTCGGATTCCACTAAGCTGCAAAATGACTGAACAACGTGAGCAGCGATATTACATCAAATTTTGCCAAAAACCTTGGCGATACCCAAGCGTAAACCATTCGCAAGATTCAGCAGGCTTTCGGGGACGATCCTCGAGGCCAAAAAAAGCACGGCAGGTCCGCAGCAATATCAAAGGTCATGTTGACAGTTTTTTCGACTCTCGTGGGGTGGTGTGTCGTGAGTACGCACCACAAGGCCAAACCATCGCAAAGGAGTACTACCAGGAGGTCCTTCGTCGTCTTTCCGATACAGTGCGACGCAAACGACCGGCTCTGTGGTCGATCAAAACTTGGCAGCTCCATCATGATAACGCATCTGATTCGGGCATTCGTCGCCAAACATAACACTCCTGTGGTTCGTCACGCTCCGTACTCTTCCCACATGGCTCTGTGTGACTTTTGGCTATTTTCCAAGCTGAAAATTCCGCTAAAAGGAACCCGAATTTAGTCGAGAGAAGACATCGTGCGGAATCCGATGGACCGGCTGATGGCCATTCCAAAAGATGCGTTCCAGCAGTGTTTCCAGCAATAGCAGGAACGCTGGGAGAAGTGTATAGACTACTAAGGAGACTACTTTGAAGGGGATTAGGGACCTCAAAATCAATAAATGTATTTTTGCCGACCAAAGGTCCGATACTTTTTGAACAGACCTCGTATGTCTGAATAAACAGTGCTTCTCTCCTCTATGCTATATATTAATGCTTTTTTCAGTTCAACGCAGAGAAATGTATTTTGGTTGGTTAATTTATCCAACATAAATTTCAAATTAACATCGGCTACTTATAAATTAGTCTTTTCATTGCAGTGTCTCAACAGCTAAGTTAATGGGTTGCAGGCTTGAGATTATATTTGATAGGAATTTTATGTCTCTGTCATTGAAATCTAAGTCCAGTTTCAAATCTATTGGACTTTATCGGACAGCATCTTTAAGTAATAAAAATCTTTCCAGCATGTTTAGTAAGCTATTCCACCTAGTTCTACAATCTAAATTAATTTAAAGAAAGTTTTTTCCAATAATTTTTTTACATATTTTTGTAGTAATGTATTTTTGTTTGGCGATTTTCTAAAACGTCATACCATCTGCCGTATTTTTGTAATTAAAGAATTTAATTTTGCATTTTGTAGAATAAGTTTTGTAGAGATGGTATGTCCCGGATATGTCAGGCTAATGGCTCATTATCTACGGCTTCTACACCATTGTGCAAAGCCCTGATTACAATGGCACCCAGCAGTAGAACATCATTGTGAGTCTGTCCAAATTTGCTTTGAACTTTAAATAAATGCTTCATTTTGAGCTTTGTTCCCTTAGGGTTAAAGTGTAAAAAATATGTCAAACACTTTTTACCATTTTGAAAATCATTATTATTATTTATTTATATCAGCGATTGGGAAACGTAATGTAACTAACTTCACGAAGAACTAATATTTCAGGATATATGTAAAGCTTAATTGCAGAATATATATATATATATAAATGGACATGTGTGTTTCTATGCCTATATTTTACTTTTCAGCCAAAACTACACATCACACATGAATGGTGATTGTATGTGGTAGTAGCCCCACGTCTCCATTCGTGCACTATGATGGTTGCGTCTCGATAGCTATAAGGGTGCAGGAGATATGGGCTTAAAGTGGTTGAAAGTGGAAGATTTTTTATTTCGTATTTAAATTCGAATTGGTTCGATTTTAGAACGATTGTAAACGTTCCAGAAAATTGATCAAATTGAAAATAATTCGTTTTACTGGACGTAAAAATTCTCTAATTAGTCTGGAAATGGGGGACCTAATTCATGCATTCTGTGCTGTAAGGGTGTGGGAGATATGGGGTTGAAAGTGGTTGACTTCGAAGATGTGTAACAATGGAAGTGTCAACATTAGAAGTGTTAATATAAAGCGTCATGCAAGATTTACAGGCGTTTTTTGCGTTTTTGCGGAAAATCTAATATAATTTTAGATTCATGTAAAAATTCTCTAATTAGTCTGGAAACGGGGGACCTAATTGTTGCATTCTGTAAAAACGGGTAAAATTGCCTATAATGTAATTATCTTAATCTTCACTATCGTTACTTTTTGCCCAGCGAAGCGGGTCCTTGCAGCTAGATTCTAGATTACTTAGAAAAACAGTCTTTGATATATATAAAAAAACTGCATTACATACAAATAAAATCCCAGTAAACGGGCCCTTTCAGCTAGTACCTAAATAAAACTGTGAATTTTTATACTTTTCTACTAGTGCACTTAAATGTTAAATCATAAATTTCACTATATATATATATTTATATAGTGAAATTTATGATTTAACATATCCACGTCCCCACGTCCCCCTTTTTACCCGCTTCGCTGGGCAAAAAGTAACGATAGTGAAGATTAAGATAATTACATTATAGCCAATTTTACCCGTTTTCACAGAATGCAAGAATTAGGTCCTCCGTTTCCAGACTAATTAGAGAATCTTTACGTCCAGTCAAACGAACNTATATATATATATATATACTATATATATACTATGAAATTGTTTATACAGTATTATAATACTATTTCTTACAGTGTTATCTTACAGGATAAAATTGATATTTATTAATTTTCTGTTTTTTCTGTTTCATTGCTGCTGTAAAAATAGGAATTTCTGTTAATAAATTATCATGAGAAATGAATTTGTTTCACATGTTGTTTACAGTAAAGGAAGTACATTGTTCAGTTTTCTGACAAAAGGATAAATCAACTTATCTTTTACAATCCCTTATATCCAAAGTTAAACATCCATCTGGTAGTCCATCCCCTCTCCACGTCCCCACATATCCTGTCTGCGGAGTTCAATTGAGGATTGTAATTGGCCAGAATTTAAGAGAAAAAGGGCAAATTTCCCCTAAGCAAGGAGTTTGCCCAAGATTTCTCTAGACTTTAGAATCTAAGTCTTTCACCACCTCGTCCTACTATTGTGCAAGTAGTCTCTGTCTTGATCTAGTCCCATCAGACGAATTGCACCAAAGTTGTCTCGCTGCATCAAAGTGGATAAAAGAGTAAGTAATGATCAACAGCTAGTTAGTTTAAACTAAATTTATGTAAACTCTTTCTCTTGCTAGTAGGAGAGGAAATAATTATTACTTGTTGATTGTATTTTATATATAGTTTGTCTTCATTAAATTTTGTTTGTTTACTTCATAATAGTCTCGACAATAAACTCATTTGCATGCCGAAATCTCATCACTTACCTACGGTCCCTCTGTCTCAGAAACTTTATTGACTTATCCTATTAGCGTGTCTAACGCTGAAATTTAGGCTGGTGTCAGGAATCCTGACTGTAGATCGAGAATTTATAATCTCCAATTTTTAACACACTTTTATCCATTTTACGACCCCGCGTGCGGATCTTCAAGATTCATAGCGGAGTAAATGGTAGAGATTACATTAAATCTAACGTTGGTTCCTCACATGTTGATTGGGCTTCAGTGGGGTTTTGTTAGCCTTAACTCTAAAAAATCACATACTGGTTCACAGGAGTGGGGTTTCAAAACTTTATAATCTCACAAAATGGTGACAGAAAAGTGCGGTTAAAAGTTAAAATTCGTGTACTTCTTTTGGTAAGACGATAAGGCAGGATTTGAGTTTGCAAAAAATTGTAAGTTGATTTTGTAAGAGATTNCAATAGCAGGAACGCTGGGAGAAGTGTATAGACTACTAAGGAGACTACTTTGAAGGGGATTAGGGACCTCAAAATCAATAAATGTATTTTTGCCGACCAAAGGTCCGATACTTTTTGAACAGACCTCGTATGTCTGAATAAACAGTGCTTCTCTCCTCTATGCTATATATTAATGCTTTTTTCAGTTCAACGCAGAGAAATGTATTTTGGTTGGTTAATTTATCCAACATAAATTTCAAATTAACATCGGCTACTTATAAATTAGTCTTTTCATTGCAGAGTGTTTCAACAGCTAACTTAATGGGTTGCAGGCTTGAGATTATATTTGATAGTAATTTTATCTCTCTGTCATTGAAATCTAAGTCCAGTTTCAAATCTATTAGACTTTTTCGGACAGCATCTTTAAGTAATAAAAATCTTTCCAGCATGTTTAGTAAGCTATTCCACTTGGTTCTACAATCTAAATTAATTTAAAGATAATTTTTTCCAATAATTTTTTGACATATTTTTGTAGTAATGTATTTTTGGTTGGCGATTTTCTAAAACGTCATACCATCTGCCGTATTTTTGTAATTAAAAAATTTAATTCTGCATTTTGTAGAATAAGTTTTGAAGAGATGGTATGTCCCAGATATGTCAGGCTAATGGCTCATTATCTGCGGCTTCTACACCATTGTGCAAAGCCCTGATTACAGTTGCACCCAGCAGTAGAACATCATTGTGAGTCTGTCCAAATTTGCTTTGGACTTTAAATAAATGCTTCATTTTGAGCTTTGTTCCCTTAGGGTTAAAGTGTAAAAAATATGTCAAACACTTTTTACCATTTTGAAAATCATTATTATTATTTATTTATTTCAGCGATTGGGAAACGTAATGTAACTAACTTCACGAAGAACTACTATTTCAGGATATATGTAAACTTAATTGCAATATATATATATAAATTGACGTGTGTGTTTCTATGCCTATATTTTACTTTTCAGCCATAACTACACATCGCACATGAATGGTGTTTGTATGTGGTAGTAGCCCCACGTCTCCATTCGTGCACCATGATGGTTGCGTCTGCATAGCTATAAGGGTGCAGGAGATATGGGCTTAAAGTGGTTGAAAGTGGAAGATTTTCTATTTCGTATTTAAATTCGAATTGGTTCGATATTAGAACGATTGTAAACGTTCCAGAATATTGATCAAATTGAAAATAATTCGTTTTACTGGACGTAAAAATTCTTTAATTGGTCTGGAAACAGGGGACCTAATTGTTGCATTCTGTGAAAACGGGTAAAATTGGCTATAATGTAATTATCTTAATCTTCACTATCGTTACTTTTTGCCCAGCGAAGCGGGTCCTTGCAGCTAGATTCTAGATTACTTAGAAAAATAGTCTTTGATATATATAAAAAAACTACATTACACACAAATAAAATTCCAGTAAAGCGGGCCCTTGCAGCTAGTACCTAAATAAAACTGTAATTTTTATACTTTTCTACTAGTGCACTTAAATGTTAAATCATAAATTTCACTATATATATATATATATATAGTGAAATTTATGATTTAACATTTAAGTGCACTAGTAGAAAAGTATAAAAATTACAGTTTTATTTAGGTACTAGCTGCAAGGGCCCGCTTTACTGGAATTTTATTTGTGTGTAATGTAGTTTTTTTATATATATCAAAGACTATTTTTCTAAGTAATCTAGAATCTAGCTGCAAGGACCCGCTTCGCTGGGCAAAAAGTAACGATAGTGAAGATTAAGATAATTACATTATAGCCAATTTTACCCGTTTTCACAGAATGCAAGAATTAGGTCCCCCGTTTCCAGACTAATTAGAGAATTTTTA
>NW_019385742.1:56349-58918 GCF_000671375.1 Centruroides sculpturatus | reverse complement strand
TGTAAACGTTCCAGAAAATTGATCAAATTGAAAATAGTTTGTTTGACTGGACGTAAAAATTCTCTAATTAGTCTGGAAACAGGGGACCTAATTCTTGCATTCTGTGAAAACGGGTAAGATTGGCTATAATGTAATTATCTTAAACTTCACTATCGTTACTTTTTGCCCAGCGAAGCGGGTCCTTGCAGCTAGATTCTAGATTACTTAGAAAAATAGTCTTTGATATATATAAAAAAACTACATTACACACAAATAAAATTCCAGTAAAGCGGGCCCTTGCAGCTAGTACCTAAATAAAACTGTAATTTTTATACTTTTCTACTAGTGCACTTAAATGTTAAATCATAAATTTCACTATATATATATATATATATAGTGAAATTTATGATTTAACATATCCACGTCCCCACGTCCCCCTTTTTACCCGCTTCGCTGGGCAAAAAGTAACGATAGTGAAGATTAAGATAATTACATTATAGCCAATTTTACCCGTTTTCACAGAATGCAAGAATTAGGTCCCCTGTTTCCAGACTAATTACAGAATTTTTACGTCCAGTAAAACGAATTATTTTCAATTTTGATCAATTTTCTGGAACGATTACAATCGTTCTAAAATCGAACCAATTCGAATTTAAATACGAAATAGAAAATCTTCCACTTTCAACCACTTTAAGCCCATATCTCCTGTACCCTTATAGCTATCGAGACGCAACCATCATAGTGCACGAATGGAGACGTGGGGCTACTACCACATACAAACACCATTCAAACAATTTCATAGTATATATATATATATATATATGAAATTGTTTATATTATAATACTATTTCTTACAGTGTTATCTTACAGGATAAAATTGATATTGATATTTACTAATTTTCTGTTTTTTCTGTTTCATTGCTACTGTAAGAATAGAAATTTTGTTAATAAATTAGCATGAGAAATGAATTTGTTTCACATGTTTACAGTAAAGGAAGTACATTTTTCACTTTTCTAACAAAAGAGGAAATCAACTTATCTTTTACAATCCCTTATGTCCAAAGTTAAACATCCATCTGGCAGTCCATCCCCTCTCCACGTCCCCACACATCCTGTCTGCGGAATTCGATTGAGGATTGTAATTGGCCAGAATTTAAGAGAAAAAGGGCAAATTTCCCCTGAGCAAGGAGTTTGCCCAAGATTTCTCTAGACTTTAGAAGCTAAGTCTTTCACCACCTCGTCCTACTATTGTGCAAGTAGTCTCTGTCTTGATCTAGTCCCATCAGACGAATTGCACCAAAGTTGTCTCGCTGCATCAACGTAGATAAAAGAGTAAGTAATGATCTACAGCTAGTTAGTGTAAATTAAATTTATGTAAACTCTTTCTCTTGCTAGTAGGACAGGAAATAATCATTACTTGTTGAATGTATTTTATATATAGTTTGTCTTCATTAAATTTTGTTTGTTTACTTCATAATAGTCTCGACAATAAACTCATTTGCATGCCGAAATCCCATCACTTACCTACGGTCCCTCTGTCTCAGAAACTTTATTTACTTGTCTTATTAGCGTGTCTAACGCTGAAATTTAGGCTGGTTTCAGGAATCCTGACTGTAGATCGAGATTTTATAATCTCCAATTTTTAACACACTTTTTATCCATTTTACGACCCCGCGTGCGGATCTTCAAGATTCTTAGCGGAGTAAATGGTAGAGATTACACTAAATCTAACCCTGGTTCTTCACATGTTGATTGGGCTTCAGTGGGGTTTTGTTTGCCTTAACTCTGGAAAATCACATACTGGTTTAGAGGAGTGGAGTTTCAAAACTTTATAATCTCACAAAATGGTGACAGAAAAGTGGGGTTAAAAGTTAAAATTCGTGTACTTATTTTGATAAGACGATTAGGCAAGATTTGAGTTTGCAAAAAATTGTAAGTTGATTTTGTAAGAGATTGATTTATTTTTGAACCTTGGAAGTTCTGTTGGTTTGGTCAAGTGGAATAAGACTAAATAAGTAGACATATTTTAAAGCATAATATAAACATAATAACATGCTTCTAATTTAACTTCGTATTTTACAAAGATAAATTTATATTTCTAATCACATATTATATGCGAGGAAGAGTTTAAAATATTGTTTTATTGAAAGTCATGTATATACCATGTGCGTGATCTCTGAACAGTCGTAGATATTATTGTGTCAATTAGTTCTAAAATCTTAAATTAAGTTATGAAATTTTTCTAACTAATTAACAATTTGTTATTGTTCATCTACTTTTTATTTATTTTAACGCAAAGAGATTGAAAATACTTTATGTATACGACATTAGTAAATAATAAGTGTATTATTTCATTTATAAAATAAATGACAAATTGTAAAATATTAAAATATCTATTTATTTAGGGGAGTCCGGGGCAACTTCGGCATGCGGGGCAAGTTTGTCAAGCGCTTTTTTTAAAAAACAAATTAAAAGGAGACTTTGGTTATAGGTTAGGCAGTTGAGTTTTATTGGTGGCTTGTTGAGTGTAGTGTTTTTATTGTTCTCCAACAAGCGTAGTTGAATTATCAAGCAAATTTTCATTTTCGTT
>NW_019385742.1:43783-56209 GCF_000671375.1 Centruroides sculpturatus | reverse complement strand
TATACCAAAATTATATAAACATCATTCTACATAGCAGATTAAATGGTTTATTTCTTAAAATTTTGAATATAATGCATTATGTTTCATATTGTAAATCATACACGTGTTCATTCTTACAAAACAATACATTTTACTTGAAAATTAAATACATTTACCTTAAATACTTTACGATACATTGATAATTAGTAATAAATAATCATATTTCTTATCTCATTTATGTGAAAATTATCAAATTTCTCATAAATATTTAATACATTAATTAATTTTAATGTTAATTACAGAACATAACAAATTATCAAATGTAAACTATTTAATGTTTATTCTCAGACAGAGCAAGTTTAAACAGTTAGACAGCGAAAAATTAAAGTAATTTAATAAAAAATTTACAGTATTACAAAATAAAAAATACTAAAACTGCCAAAATATATTAAATTTCAGTCTATAAAAATTTCAAATATAAAAAACCTGTGCAATTCTGCAAAATAAAACAAAATACAAAAGGTAAGTCATACGAATAAAAGCGACATTGGAGAAATAAATATTCTAAAGAAACACAAGAAAAATAATAATCCAGAACACTAATATTCATTAAAATCACAAAAGTGAACTATTTAAAATGGCGTGATTTCGTACAATTCTATTAACTTATTAATATATTGTATTTTATTATTGTAATTTATCTAATGATAAGTTACTATCATCAGATAAATTACAATGATTGAATAATATTTGAATGATTAAAATTATGATTACAAAAAAAAACAAAATATTGTTTTATTGTAACACCTTTGTGTCACAGAAAAAACAGTTGTAAAAACCTATTTTCATATAACTTTTCGACACACGTTCACGTTACCGTTATTAAAATTTAAAATTCATATATATAACTATTTATGTAATCATCTTACGTTGTGTTAGGCCCCTTTTTATATACTACACATGTAAAAAGCAGCCGAAATATTGCAGGTGTTTAATAGTTAGTAACAAACCGTGTAAAAGTTTTTTGTGATTTTAAGCAAATGGCTGTAGTCGAGATATCAATTTAATATAATAGTTTTATCATGTTATTAATACCATGAATTTATTGTTCGAATGATGATTGTTGTTAATTAAATAAAATAACTACATAAATTTTATCATTTGATACATACCACATACATAAATATATCTCTTACTGCAGGTGTTATTGGTTGTTATGAAGAATTGGGCAAAGTAAAGAAACACAGGCATTCTTCTCATTTAAAGAACTACAAGTTGCCAGAATAGTTACAAAAATAATTAATTAATTATAATCTTTTTAGTTGTCTATTAATTGAGTTATTTTTTTATAATTCGCAAAGCTTCTCTCTATATTAAGTGACAAATATGGTATGAATATGCGAGGTATATAAGTTATTATTCGCAGAAAATAATCCGCAAGCCAAATATACTCATTTATGATGCTTTCAGTGTTCACTGGGTACTAAACTTTTCTTCATTATTTTATTAATGCTTTAACTCTGTTTATTTATACAGTAACATGAATTTCAATCGTGTTTACAGAAAAATATCTTAAATTTTCAATGTTAAAAATTACAGTTTTTTAAATATTCGCAGATAAAACAAAGAACGGAAATGGCATAACCGATAAAGAGAAGAATAAAAGTACTCATCACATCTTCTAATGATAAAGGAGTAAAAGACGTTTCTTCAGCAGTTTTTGTTGGTGGCATCAGATCATTGGTTAGTTTGTTCTAAATTCCAGAATCTCTTAACTTTCCAGTTTTATAATTAAATAAATAAAAGTATTCACTTATTATGGTTTATTTATTTAGTTTTTAAATAAATAAAACGAATATTTATCTATGTATAATGTATGTAAAAATTATGCAATTTTTCATTTTAAAATAAGTTTTCGCTCGAAAGAAAAATTAATTCATAAGAAATAAAATTAAAACAAATATATCAATTTGTTTCATCAATATTTTTAAATTAGAAATAAATAAAAAGCTAGAATTTATTAACTATATACAATCGTTAAAATCTGTGCAGTGAGTAAAACAATTCATTTTCACGAACCATTTTTTGATTATATTTTTTCCTTAAATATAAACAATGCCGGAAACTAGGTTATTACGTCTCTTTCGATATGACGTCACAGGCAATTTGTATTGTCAAGTAATTGTTTTCTTTACAATCTGAAAATATCGCTGTTTCTAATATTACTCGGAAAGAAGTTCTACAGAAATAACTAAAATGTGCATTTGTTCTAAAATGAAAACACAATCAACTATGCAATATATATTTTGAGAATTTATTATATGTCAGGCGTTATTACATTAAAAGGTTTTATCGCCTGACCTTTTAAACAATTCGAAGTCATAATTGCACTATGTTGTACAATAACTTAGTTTATAAATAATCTACATAGCAACAGCTAGCTACATATTTTTATTTCTATTTTTTTATTTTAATTCTCCTCCTTGTGGACACTTAAATTACTTGTTTTTAGCAAATCCATTACGGGTTCCAAAAAGCTCATAATGGGGCGGTGGGTAATGAGGGACTGGGCCGGACATATCCGGATTTACCATCTTCCGAAAAAATCATGGGAAGGATTCGACTTGTCCGGACTCGTCTATACTTCTATTCTTTGTTTTTCTGAACCGGTTTCAATTCCATTTGAATCGAGCGATTTTCGAAAAATACGATTTTGCATTAAAGCATTGTTGCATCATGTTTCTAGGACAGAATCGTGTGTGTAAAAAATGCAATCCTTTCAACTCTGCAATCCTTAGCTATTACATAGCGGCATCATTCATTTATCATATCCCAAGCATTTATTTTGTAATATTATTAGGCTAATAAATTTCATTATTGAATCGGGCTGCGCTACCGCAAATATTGATAATTAAGTTCTGAGTAAATAATTTTATATAGTTCAAATATAAGCTCCGTACTGGATTTAGGGAATAACGGTGAACAAATTAATAAGTAATAATAAATGAAATAAATGGAGAAAAAACTTCAAGAATTTTTCGCTGTAGTTACTTCAGCAGGCTAAATGAAAGTACATAAATCGAGCAATTATTTCCTGTGCAATTGTCAGTATTCTGGGTTGCAAATTTTAATTAGTTGTTATTCAAAAAAATCATTTGACTTCCACTTCAGACCAAAATTATGTATATAGTAAATATGAGTCTCTGGTCCGTAAGCATTTCATTTCTATGCTGCGTTTTATTGGTATCTCAGAGCTAAACATTAAACTTTCTCTGACAACAACGAGTCATGCCAACAATGTAACTGTACACTATAGAAATTTTAAATTAAAATCGTTTTATTTTCATTCTATAGTAGTAATGTATAGTTAATAGGAGCCTATTGCATCTTATTTTTCCATATCGAGTGCCTGTTTACATCTATTTAAGTCTATTTTCAAGATCAACGAAGTACAGGCAAACAGATAATAATGAAATTGAATGGGTCTCTAGCGCAACTATACTTGTATTATTATTAGATAGTTTCAGTTCGAATTAAGACCACTACATTAAGATAAAAATTGAAATCCTTACGAAGATTATTCAGTATTATTGTAGTTTAACACATATTTTCGAATATTGCAATACAGAAACAACAGGAAATTCCATTAAATTAAGCTTACAAATAAATTTTAGTTTATAATATAGTACAGAAAAAAGTAATTAAATTTACGAATGCACGTACCGTAAGTACAGTATATACTTGTTGATATATATATTTTAATATGATTTTATGTGTTTTAAACGCTATTTTAGTGATATTACGACTTCAATATTTGTGGCGGACAGACTTAAAGTCGAATAAAATGACTTATACTTGATTTTTATTTTTCCATATACTTTTTTGACAAACGACCTATAATCAGGAACGACTTAAGTCGAGGTATACCTGTATTCTTTATCTTAGAGTGTATTTCTACTAGTATGAATGTTATATCACTCCCCCGCTCTAGTTAGCAGGTAGCTGCAGTTTGTTCTGTTTAAATAGAATAGATGTCTCTAGCTAACAGATTACAAAGTTCAGCGAATCTCTATGTAATTCGTTTGCATTTGTACTGTTGTTAGAGCAGTGGAAGTGTTCAAACAGTGTTGTTATCAACTGCATCGATATGGAGCATGCACAGTTTGTACTTTCTGTCACCGATATGAAAAGAATTACGAATGATCTGAAGGTGAACCTGATAACTGTGAAAAAAGAGAGGAAGACACTGATACAGACACTGACATGCATTCACATAAGCCATTATTTCGTGTTTTTAATTATCAAAGAAATAAAACTAAGCGAAGATAATAAATGTAAACAAAAACGCCACATCTTTTTTCAATTTAAAAGTCTCTGACAAGGTCATAAACACAGTGGGGTGCCAATTGCTTTTTGTAAGGGGAGAACTAATGCACTTAGAACCTTCTGACTTCTTTTGTTGGAAAGATAAGAAAATACATGTAGCTAACAAATGTTTCAAATTTGTTTACAGAGCGTTTACGGTTTTTAAATTTTTACCCTTCTCTTAAAAAAATTTAAAATTTAAGTATTTTTAAAATTTTTATTACATTTAGTAATCGTAAACTGTGTGATTTTTTCCGGCAAAAATAAAAAAACAACAAAAAGAAAAGATCGATTCTAGCCCGATTTTAAAGCGAGATATCGCAATCTATTATTACAATCAGCGAAGTTTCATTATACTCTGCGAGAAATCGCGTTTGTCCACGCGAGAAACAACAGCGACAAAAACTTTCAAAATTAATTACACTAAAACAAATTGCGCTAATTGTACGATTTTTGTTTCTTGCCTAACTGTTTCATTTAGGAATTGTTGCAAATGCATTTTTTGATGAAATTTCGAGAATATTTTTAGTTATAAATAAAACAATTTACTCATTCGACATCATGTCGTATATTGCCGAAATTTTGATGGTCCACCCTGTATTTTTTTATTGCTTCATTTCATTCACAGAAAACATTTATATTTAAACTATCAGCAAAGAATTTTGATGGTTTCTATAATATTTTGAGCGATGTCCATTTTTATATTAGGTGATCGATTTAAACCTAACACACGACTATATTACAGTAAAAATTAAAAATAAAATTAAGTATCACTATAAAAGACTCGTATAGAACAATAAATACCTTGTTCTTAAACGACAAAAGTGAATATTTTTCAATATTCCGTTATGTGTTCTTAATTTACTTTTTCTTTGATTTGTACGCATCAATTCCTATAAGCCAATATGACGTTCATAGTTGCGAGGTTGCATTATATTATGACAGGATCTTCTGTATGTTAGTAACAGACATTAAATGAGTGAAGTAGAATATTATACTACAATAACTTGTTATTTATGACCGAAATACTCGCAAACGATAGGATCGATAGATACTATAATGAAATGTATTGTATGATCCTTCAAACAACTATCCATTTTAAAAGGAATTAATATTTCTAATATCTGAAATATTCTGCCAAGTATCTTTATATGTGTAGCCTAATTTATAATACAGTAAACATTATTTATTAAAGTGAGTTTTACCTTTCTACATTGCATACACGTATTAATAGAAATTCTTTTGAAAATTGCTACATAATGCTTTTATAGAAATGTAATATTTTACAGAACAATTCAGTAATATGATGTCTCTTTGAATATTTCTTGTTAGGTTTGTAATTGTGTATTATTTATTTATGATATTTGTAATTATACAAATACTAAACGAATAGATAATTTTTACATTTTGAATTACTTTTAATAGATAAATTTTAGTTACATATGTGATTGATGTACTCGATGATGACCAAAGAAATATGTGAAATTTCTGCAATTAAAATTATCTGTTGAAATTTAATTAAAAATTTAATATTTCAACTTTAAGTGCCAAGACTGTGTAGGTATGTACAGGACAAATCTTAATAGCTTAAACGAGTAAACGTATAAAACAAAAAAATTACAGATTAGAGCAAAAATTGTGTCAGTCAACGTAGACACAAGCCAACTAGAATTTAAATCGCGAACCATTCATGTAGTACATAGCATAGTAAGGCCCTTCAGCACTTGCAGTATTTCAAATTTAACGCATTGTAATGTAAAAAAGCTCCCATTCAAATGTTAGACAAAGAAAGACATTCGGTAACCGCACGTAGTCACTGCGTTTAAGATTTTCAAGTTGTACGAATTTTCAGTTATTTTTTTACTTACTAAACAAATAATTTGAAATTAGTAAGTCTTTCATATCTTACAGTATGTCATTAATTTGGCAGGAAGCATATCTCACACCACTTTTTGATTTGGAGCTATTAGTATTATATATGATAGACTAATTGTTAGGAGTGCATTTCACTACTGCTTGTGCATGTGTGTTTGACACGTGAGGAAGGGCGCGGAAATCGGTTGAAAAGTCGATTTCATAATCTTTTGCATTTATGGTTAATTTTTTTGTTTTTACTGTGTTTTTTAATTCCATTTTAGTTTGTGAGTACGTCTATAAGAATTTTATTGGCTGTTACTAACGTTGGTTCCCTTCATATCGTTCTGTAACTTTTTATCATTTCAATAAAGATTTTTTTCAATTTTAATAATTTTTTACAAAGTTGTTTGCAATTTACAGCGTAATTTTACACGTCGCAGGCGTACGTTAATTTCAGGGAGCAATACTTTTTGGAAGGTAGTGTCTAATGTCTTTAACTTTTACCCCTAATGTGAGGTATCGACTGTGTGTGACATTAGCAGCATTTGCTCAGTTCTTTGTATTTTTGCATCTACACGTTTTTTTTTTTTCATCTGAGCTTTGAGTCGAAAATGGAACCGAAGTACTTAATATTTTCATGATACTGTGGAACCCCGGTTAACGAACGTCCTGGTTAACTACCAAATCGGTTAACGAACTTTTATTTTGCAAAAATTTCCTCTCGGATAACGAACAAAATTCGGATAACAAACTTAACGGCTTTTCGTGTCAAATTTGTAAGCTTGCCGACTTTTAAGGGAAAATCAGTTAATCGTGTGTCGGTGATGGCGTAGGGTCCATTCGTACGTTGGTGGTGGCGGAGGAGACAAAGATGACAAGTATTTTACAGTGAAAATCGTTCATTAGAACGGGAAGATGTTTACATATTTGAGATAGTTGGAAATGGCTTATCTACAGTAATTTCTCTCGGCACTGAGGAATGGCGTGTCGCTGGTCCTACGATAGTGCAAGCTGATAAGTCGTAGCCCCAGAGCGGACAGGATGGGTTCGCTTGGTCACAGAAGCGATGGTAGGTGACAGAGCTGCAACGACTGGAGCGGTTCGCGAGACACAATACAAATTTTGTATGTTGTACGAGTCACTTAGATTTTACAAATACGTGTGCAGGGCAGTAAACGGCTCACGTATTTGTAAAATCTAAGTGACTCGTACAACATGGAATTCATATAAAACGGAATTATCAACAGTGTTATAGGGGTGAACCGTTCACAGCCCGGCACATGTATTTGTAAAATCTAAGTGACTCGTACAACGTGGAATTCATATAAAACGGAATAATCAACAGTGTTATGGGGGTCGACTGTATATATATGTAGGGTTTGTTATTACGAACAATTAACAGGTATTAAAGTGGAGAGAAGTATTTAGATATGGTTTATCAATATTTTTTTACGGTAACGTGTGACACTCACGTATTCTTTCTTCCACATGGTTGATGTCTTCCGGATGGACGGAAGATGTTGCAATAACGGAATGATGTCACAGACGAATGGTTATAATCTGTCGGAACCCTCGGAGGTAAAGGAAGAAGTCGAGGAAATTGGATGCCAGTTTTCCTAGGGATTTTTTTTTTTTTTTTTTGTCGACTGTGCAATAATAATGCTTCGGAGCTTTTCCAATAATAGAACTCCTTTGTCATCTAAAAAATTGCCACCTTCAAAAAAAATCAAATATTTTTCTAAAGGTATTTTATGAGAGTTCTAAATGTTTTCGTAATAATTCTATAAAATTGTTTTTTTTTAATTGGAATTTAATTTTTAGAAGTGGGCATTTGATAATATATAGGCCTNTGTATTACTGAAGAGAAAATGGAATATAATGCGCTTCCAACCTGTAAAAAAAACAACAAAAACAATTTAATGTATTATTTACTAACTTTCATTCGTAGTGGAACTTACCCGATACAAAAAATTTTTTTTAATGTAGAAAAACCCTGCAATAGACAGTCCCATAGAAGAACCTTTGAATCTCTTCATAAAACAAACCACCTGAATGCATATGAATTAATTTTTGTATAAATTTACAATATACGAATATTACCGCGTTTTAAAGATACTTTACCTTATACTTGTATTCTACTGGAAATTTTATAGAAGAAAATTTTTGAATAGAAATAAACTTATCGTAGATCTGAAAAGTAAAATATTGAATAAGCACAAATAGGAAAGCTGTAAAAACAGTCAAAATAAAGAAGAACTGAAAAACTGTAACCCGTTAATTATATTTAGTCCGTTTATTTCTATTGTTTGGCCCTTTTTACTAGAAATCGATTCGAAAGAAACCAATCAATGTTTTTTTTTTCTAATTGCTTCTAATATTTAGTTATAATTTGAGATGAAAAGTATTTCTATTTAATTATTGCATGTATTATTCACTATAACATATAAAATGTATTTAAATATGTAAATATGTTTCATATTTCTGTCTCCCATAGTATATAAATTGGGCTTTCATCACTGCTGGGTATAAGAGGCATGTTTCTCTTTTACACAAAGATATATATTGTCTGTTAGTAGATCAGATGAAATGTTCAATATAAATTTGTTTTCTTAAGAATACGAGTATAGTTGTTACATTGTAACAACTATACTCGTATTCTTACTATGTTTGTATTCACTGTGTTTCTGATATATCAATGGACTCTGATTAATAAAATCTTTATGCTATGTAAGAGCACATTTTGTTTTTAAAAAAATGTACTGAATTGGTGCAATGGCTTTTTCTCTTATGATATATATAAGTATATCTGTGTTTCATTGTGAATTTTTTTAAAATAAATACTCCACTTTACATCATGTTTACTTTCACATTTTCTATTAATCTGTTTTTTTTTGGTCTGAAAAAAGTAAATGTAAGAACTTGCCCTGGCTCTGTAACAACTTACACCACTAAGGGGTACAAAGTCGCATTCTACAGAAAACTAAATATTTCAGATTATTAATAAATTAATATAAAATTACAAAAATGTGGAATATATAGCTAAGAAAATGCTTAACCTGTCAGAGGACTTACAGATTTCTAAGTCAAACCTTTATAAAAAAAATTTTAAGTAAAAACTGTCACAACTAACCCCAGTTTCCCCTATAGTTTAAAAACGTATCATCCTTCTATACCTTTTACTTTCAAGAATTACGATATGACACGATCGTGGGTTACAAGTAAACCAAGCAATTTAGGAATAGTTGGATAGATTGAGCTAGAATTGTGTTTTTATACCTCTCCATACTTTTACATAATAATATTAACCTGACTAATTGACTGAAAGGATATGGTGGCAAGGCAGTGCTCTTGTGTAAATAGAAGCAAACTCAGATATGTCCAAAATTCGCAGGAATTTTTACGGATTAGTGCATCTATAAAGAATGGGCTTTATTCCTCTACCATTTTCAACCTAATGAGAGAATGGCCGCACCCGTAATGTGGGCATAGACCCTCTTACTACTCACAGGTGGGAAGATTAATTTAAAAACTGGCACTCGAACAATTTTTCTTGCAGCACATTCACTATTTCATAAAAGTAGAATTATTGCAGTTTTCCTGTTTTCAGAATTAATGTAACTTACAGTAAAAAAGTTCACTTGTTCAGCATTGAACACTTGAAAATCACTGCTTTAGGATGTCTTATGAAATTTACCATATGTTTCAGCTTCAATCAAAATAATTTGAAAATTATACTTAAATTTCAATTCTATTGGTAAGATCCCAGACTTGACAATAGGGGAGATCGGGGCAACTTCGGCATGCGGGGCAAGTTTGTCAAGCGCTTTTTTTTTTAAAACAAATTAAAAGGAGACTTTGGTTATAGGTTAGGCAGTTGAGTTTTATTGGTGGCTTGTTGAGTGTAGATCTACAACAAGCGTAGTTGAATTATCAAGCAAATTTTCATTTTCGTTGAATTCCATATAATATTTATTTTTCATTTATATTGAATTGGCAGGTTTTGTTATAATTCCATGATAACAAAAGTTACTTTTCCTGTTAGAAGGATGTAACTTCAACTTATTCACGTGGCCAGATCGTGGCTTGGCATTCTGTTCTCAGGGTTGTACTTAATGTTTCGAAATCATGACTAGCGGGGTAAGATCGGCAACATAAAGCCACATTAGAAGCAAAGGATAAAAATCAAACAGATGATAAATGAAAACATGTTTGCATTTGTTATTCATGTATATATGTCTTTGAACTTGCATTTCGTTGTAATAATATTAAATGGGTGTTGGATTTGTATTTCTTTGTTTTAATAGTGAATTCCAACTTATACATTGTTAATAACATAATTTTATATACGTGCCTATCTTGCCCCATTACTGTTGCCCCTATACCAGGGGCAACTTTAATAAAAATAATTAAAATAATTACAACTTTACAAAAAGAGAGAAGTTGCCGATCTTGCCCCTATACCCGGGGCAACTTCGTCAATTTCTCTCTTCTTGTAAAGTTGTAATTATTTTAATTATTTTTATTTCCAAACTGATTTTAACCAGTTCTATAGTAAGGTAACATTCCAATAGACAATATGCAAAGCTTTTTTTTCAGTTTACAGCAGTATTTATTACACAAAATTTAAGTAAAGCTTAACATGCCGATCTTGCCCCGGTCTCCCCTAATATTTGGATGAATAATAAAAAAAATTTTTTCAAATTAAAACTGTTAAAATTTTTTCCAGCAAATACTTTATTGTTGGAGGATGTGATTATAACTTTTTTCACGGAGTTGCTTCCTTGTTTAGTGGTGACAATGAACCTACTCGATATACACTATAAAAATTACCAAAGATGGGCATGAGAGAAACAGGGATAACCCCGAAATAAAAAACAAAATGGATGACGACAGAAGAGAGATACTTATATAACTTCCTACAGTGCATTTTAATTTAACTTTGCATTCAAAAATTTAATATATATATTGATATTTGGTATTATACAGAAAAACGTAATATTTTAAAATCAAAATTACCAACACGGCATATTAAATTCTATCATAAATAATACTGTGAGAGCTTTGTTTACCATTGATGTGAGACGAGAGAGAGCCTAGGAGACCAAAAAACATCCCATAAGAAACAGTATTGAAAAGCAGCCGATTGCCACTCGAAGGTAAAAGTCAATGTCGAAAATTATTGCCACGAAACAAAGGAAACACGTTTCGTAAACGAAATGAACGTAGATCAAAGTACATAAATAATTGAATCTGCTGTTTATCATTTCAAAAATTTCTGAAATTTCCGTGTGTTTCTCACAAATTTCTTCCAGTTTCCTCTTTAAACACCGTGAAATTTTATTCAGTTTTCCAAGTTCTTCGGACAATTTGGTAAGTCTTTTCGCAATTATCACATACCCGACAGAAAGAGTGAATAGTACAGAACAAATTTGACTTATGAATCCTATAGTCAAATTAGATACTAGAACAGAACAATAAAATGCTNTAAATTTTTGTTTAAAAAAAAAACAATTCGTACTTTTTCTGTTAATTACGGAAGAAATTTCACGAAATCTTTAAAATTTCGAATAAAATTACGAAATACGATTCTTGATTTCTTTTAAATTGTGAAAACGATATGATAAATTGATATTCTTACGTATTATATATATAGCTTTATATAGATACTACTATTATAAGGATGGGTATAGATTGTACAGAGGCAATTATCGGGAATATTTTATGTACTGTACACATTTATCGAAAGTACTGTGTAGGCATTACGTATAAACTGTAGTAAAATGAGTTATACACTACATATAAGCAATTACCAAAAGTGCTACGCAGAAACAATTGTCTACAATCATTATCTAGCATTTAAAACACACGCTGAAATAACTTATATTAAAAATTATTACAAGTATTAAATAAGGGGACTATTATCTAAAGTATTAAA
Source organism: Centruroides sculpturatus (assembly GCF_000671375.1). NCBI lineage: Eukaryota > Metazoa > Arthropoda > Arachnida > Scorpiones > Buthidae > Centruroides > Centruroides sculpturatus. The sequence continues at coordinate 44,073 of NW_019385742.1, read as the reverse complement.
CAGACACTATATATTATATATGCTACGTATACAATTAATTATCGGAAGTATTTCTTTGATACTAAATTATGTGCCATAGAGATGCTTCAGTAAACAGTAAATACATATATACACAGTCGACCCCCCTATAACACTGTTGATAATTCCGTTTTATATGAATTCCATGTTGTACGAGTCACTTAGATTTTACAAATACGTGAACCGTTCACAGCCCGGCACATGTATTTGTAAAATCTAAGTGACTCGTACAACGTGGAATTCATATAAAACGGAATAATCAACAGTGTTAT
>NW_019385742.1:36591-43280 GCF_000671375.1 Centruroides sculpturatus | reverse complement strand
AAAGCCATTCTTATTTGATGTTGCTCAAGTCAGACTTCATTCAGTGGTCTTGGTGGTGGTTATTCTTTTAGATCTAGAATTTACCTGACCAATTTTACTCACATTTTCCTAGGTTTTTTTTTTTTTTTTTTTTGTCGACTGTGCAATAATAATGCTTCGGAGCTTTTCCAATAATAGAACTCCTTTGTCATCTAAAAAATTGCCACCTTCAAAAAAAATCAAATATTTTTCTAAAGGTATTTTATGAGAGTTCTAAATGTTTTCGTAATAATTCTATAAAATTGTTTTTTTTTAATTGGAATTTAATTTTTAGAAGTGGGCATTTGATAATATATAGGCCTATATATTTTTTTTTAATTGTTGAAAGATGCTGGCGTTAGCGAGATGTCTTTATCGACGTTTGGGTAAAATATCGAAATTTTAAATTTTAGTTTTATATTTAATTAAAATCGAGAGTAATTTCATATAAAATGTTTACGTTAAATTTAAATTATAAAAAAATATCATAAAAATGTAAAGGAAACTTTTACACAAAAGATGAGGGTACTTCGAACAATACTATTCAAATAGTGGGCACGTTGTGTTTAATTTCATGAAATGAATAAAAATTTTAATGAAATTTTTTATAAATTTTCATGAATATACTTGAAATTTATATTTCTTCGTAATAATATTTTTAAAAATTCTTAATTAAAGAAACTTCAAAGAATAGTTTCATCACTAAAAAAAATATTCCAAACATTTCAAGAAATTATTTTAAAAAAAAAACTAAATAAAATCAAAAATATAATATATAGAGGAAATAATTTAAAATTTTTCGTTTTAAAATAACCATTGAAAGAGGAGAACAATAGGAAATTCCCAAAGGATCGCTAAAATTTTCCATCAATGAAGAATTGAAGACAATCTTATTCACTTAAGTATACAACACATCTTTAATGACCGAACATCCTTTTAAATAGTTTTATCATCCCTCACTTTCTATCCTAATTTAAATAATAAAATGTTTTGATATGGCTAATAAAATTTGGAAGAGTAAAAGCGAGTGTTAAAGGACAGGGGAGACTTTATCAAACCAAAGGGATGGAGTAGGGGGGGAGTGGAACGAAAGTGGCAAGTAAGAAAGCTCTAAGATATATCAATAAAGGGAAGAAGATTTTGATTGAATTTAAATTCTTGTTAATTAAAAATGGCCGAAGACTCCGCTAATCCTTCTACCAAACTAATGTTAATTGGATTGCCTGGCACATGCCACCTAAGGCTCTAATGTTATTGAATTAAGAAAATTCTCTTGCTTTACAACTTATTCTATACAGTGATTTTACATTTCCCAACGGCTGAAAATTAATTAGCTTCTTCTGCATCTAGATAAGGAGTCATTATATTATAAGCAGTAAATTGTAAGATGCTGTGTAAAAATTCATAAATAATTTATTTTATTTTATTTTATTCTCTTATTACAATTTTATTAAATTAAAATAATTGTTCAGTCTATTTTTAAACATTTTGTTTAAAAAAAAAAAAATTTTTTTGCCTTAAGGTTATTGATTAATGTAAAAGGTACTGTACTTTAAGTCTTTCTTTTCCTTTGATATATTGCAACTAATTTAATTTTTAAACTATTCATCACTTTGTCATTTTTCGAATTGTTAATTACACTAATTTAATTACTGCATTTTTTAAAATTTATTTAATAAAAAAAAACTATTAAATTTGACTTTTAAATATTTTACTTTCTTCTTCTTTTCTAAGAAAATCTTTTATAAAAATATTTCTTGATTTTCTTTAAAAAAAGATAAAATCTTTTAGTCTTTACAGTAATTTTCTTTTTAAATTTTTATATATATTTTTTTTAAAAAATAAAAAATTCTTAATTAAATTTGTGTTAAAATTCATTTCTTGAACTCATTCTTGATGAAAGTTTTTATAGAATTTTTCTTGAAACTTTATATTAAAAAAAATGAATAAAGTCTTTATGAATTCTAGAACATTTATAAAAGATAATTCTACAGAATTTAACGACATACAAAAATTATTCTATATAAATTCATCTCTCGAAAATAAAATCTTTAAAGAGACGAATTTATAAAATGAAAGGTAAAAAAAAAAATTTTACTTCTTGAATCTTCAAAATGTTCTAGAACTTATTCTTGATAAATTTTCTATAAAAATACATTTGAATTATTTATAAATTTTCTAATATTTTATAGAGAAATTATCTTATTAAAAAAATTGATTCTGTACAAAATCATCTCTCCAACCTCTCAAGAAAAATTCAAGAAATATAATTTATTCTAGAATTCTCTTCTGGAAATTCATAAAAACTTACTCTAAAATGAATCCCAAATATATAATTTTTGATATTTTTTTTAATCTGGCGTTAGATTTTGACGATGGAAACAAAGATTAAATGGTAAAAGATAATTCCAGCTGTAAGTTTTGATGCTGGATTTCGTCAGTGGACTTCTGTATCTTTATCCTCTTCTGGTTTTTACTTGATTTGGACGATTCAACTTTTCACATGAAGTACGTCGGGGCAATAAAGGTGATTTGCGACTCTTACATTATAGCCTTCTATTCTTGGTGAGGATAGTAAATCAAGAACTCACAATAATCCTACTCCTAACACCCGTTGAGAGATTGACGGATCCAACCATCAAGAAAAGAAGCAAAACGAGATTTACGGTGGAACGTTTTGATCGTAAATTCTTTCCTCCACTTATAGGAACTATTCGCATCTCCATCCTTAATCCTTAAGGATAGAATATGATATTAGGATATCCATTTGATAGTTGAATCCCTTCCAAGGATTTATTCGACTGAAAGAGAGAAAAAAGGGGGAATCTTTGAATAAGAATCGCTTTCTCTCTTTCAAAGATTTTCGGGTTTTAAAATTAATTTTTCAATTATTTCCCTGATAAAAATGGAATTGTTTTTCGAAGATTTTAATGCGTTTTTTTCTTTCCTTTTTTTGTTTTTAAATACTTTTTACGGTGATTTAAATTATTTTGGAATTATACGTAATCTCGATTAGCCAATGATTTTGCATTGTTGTAATTAAGTCTTTCACGGAATAAGAGTAGACCCTATGTTCATCACTTTACATACGCCGAGGAAAATGGTCCCGTGTTTAATACATAGAAAACACATTAGAACATTATAAAATACATTTAAGTGGTTATAAACTATTTGAAATTTCAGTATATTAAAAAAATATACAGTCGACTCCCCTATAACACTGTTGATTATTCCGTTTTATATGAATTCCATGTTGTACAAATCACTTAGATTTTACAAATACGTGTGCCGGGCTGTGAACGGCTCGCGTATTTGTAAAATCTAAGTGATTCGTACAACATGGAATTCATATAAAACGGAATTATCAACAGTGTTATAGGGGGTCGACTGTAATAAAGTTTCTATTCTAGAAAATATGTATTTAATAGTTTTTCAGTTGGAATTAGTGCTTATATTCTAGATGAAATTTCTATTGTATAAGACACCTTTCGTTGGAAATTCTAGCTGCAAAATTTCTCTTTCAATTCCTACTTTGTACCACTTCTACAGTACAAAATCTCTTTCAATTTGTGTACAGTAAATACTTCTTTCAAAGGCAATACACACAATATACAAGTAAAATCACTCGTCGTGTGTGTTGCAGAACGTCTCTTTGACATTTCTATTTATAAAATAACACTTTCACGAAATTTGCCGAATTTATTTTCTCCTTTTTAATAAAATTTATTTAAGTTTTCGCTCGTTAAATCTTCAGAAAATTTCCTCGAAGAAATATCTTAAACGCATCAAACTAATTTAGTGGTGATGGATCTAGCCATAATATATTTTAAACTTTTTAAAATTCCTTCTCCTTTGTCTCCGTATTAATAATCTTAAGAGAGGGGAAATAAAAAAAAGAAGAACACGAATTAGTGCTTCGGAATAATTTAAGTGAAAGCCATCATTTTCATAAATTTAATGGGCATAAACATAAATGGTTTAGTTGTTTCTATAATATTCTCTCATTCATCTATTTTAAATGCTTAATTAATGGTTTCATTAATGGCTTTTGTTATAATTTAGTTCTTTACGTTGTTACTCTTTAAGTATTATAATAACTTAATTTGTATGAAGAATATTACTTAATTTACGCTAACAAAAGGAAAAAAAGAATAATTTTTTACTGTTATAACCATTTTAAAATTAATTATTTGCTTATTTTTACAGATTAATTTGTTTTAATTTATGTGATTTTAAGGAATTTCCTTAAAATTCATTACATTTTTTTACTGTATGCAGTATTATGATATGTACTACACTGTACTGTATTATATTGTATTACTGTATTATACTGTAAAAAATATAATAATGTAATTTTACCTGTAATTTTATTATTATACTATTATATAATTATTGTATTTCATAAAATACAGTTTGATTTGACTGTATTATATTAAATTTCTTCCATTATATAAATATACAGTAGAGTAAATAATTTCCTTGAAATGTACTGTAATGTAAATTGTTATATTATACTGTATTTTAGCGGAAAACAATAGATTTTAAAGACAATTTTCGGCATAAAACAGTAAATTTTAAGGTCGAATAGCAAAATTTCTATAGGAGTACTGTAAATTCTTACGTAAATAAATATAAAAACATGAAATTTAAAATCATTTTACCTATGAAAATTTACATATATATTGCAAGAAATGAATTTATTCGCTTCCAAAAAATACAAAACCAAAATGAATAAATAGTTTTTTAATACAATTTTCTGTACTTTTTGATTTTTAATCGTTGAAAATACAGTTTTCATGACTCTTTACTGACAGACACACTCCAGTACTAACCGTCTGCCTATTTATTTTACGAAGATTTTATTTCGACGGTTTTTCCTAAAAAAATATATATAAAATTTTGTATTTTTAAAAGATTTTTAATATATATATATATATATATATATATTTTACGTTATTTAAAGATGTTGAATGTATGCAACTTTGTCCAATTTCCTGGCATGGCTTTCGACTGAACCACCGCAATCGAGGTTGCATTTCAGGCACTTTGTGGACATTTTTATCAAAAAATATGATTATATCTTGCTCAATTATGCTTATTTTTCAATACTTTATTCGATTTATGCTTTGAAACTTCTTTAAATTCCTATATTATACAGATTTATAGTAACATATACTAATTGCATCGACGTTAAGGGATGCCTTCTTTAGGCTCGATGATACCTTTGAATGCCTCCTTTCAACTGTTTCACTGGTCTATTACGAAATTATATACTGAAAGGATTAATTAAGAATCACTCGATCAAGTTATTTATAAGAGAATTTTGCTACCGAATTTATAAAATTTCGTAAAAGTACAGTACAATACACGAAATACGGTTAATCAACTTTTGGCCCGGTTTATATNTAGTTAAATTATTTACTATAAAATTAGTTGGTAATGGCGAATGATGCGGATGCCTCTCCTCTTTCTTCCTGGATTCGTTAGCCTCGTTCGTCCGATACGCAATATAAATTAAGTGATTTGTGACGTATAAACGTACGTATTTCTAATGTAATTTGAAATTTTCTAATAAGTTAATTAATTAATTAAATTTTAAATGTCTTTTATCGGCTTATACGCTATACTGTACGTCGTTTCGTCGATGTTAAAGCTTTTTCCATTGCTCTTGTAGTTTTAGGCAAATTTTTATGCTTAATTTTTAAAGATATTTAACGATTTTTGCTTATTTTTGTTTCATTTTCTTTGATATTTAAATAGATTTTAAATAAAATTATTATCTTCCGAGATAATCGACTTTACCGCTTGCCTCACTATAGAATGCTCGAAAAATATACATTTATTGCAATTTAGTTCGTAATTTTTAATTTTCTCAATAAAATTCACAAAGAATATAATATATTAATAATTTAATAACAAAATTTAATATTATTTGCAGTAAATTACATAATATTTACATTTATTTCCTACGAGACATTCGTGTAACTATCCACTCACAAGCGCCTTCACCTACAGTTAATAAGTTTAAGAATTTTTTTGTAAAATATAATAAAGAGATACATAAGAAAAATTAATAAAATTAACTTACTGATTAGCTAAGTTATTACAAAAATTTTAAATATTTTAACTGGATTGATAATTAAAATAAATTAGAACAAATTAAAGCCGACGAATAACATCTTATGCTTCCAATACGTTGAGACTTTTTTTTATGGGAAAATTAATTATTTATATATGACATTAGACAGCCTATTATTGCAATAAGGCCTTATGATAACAGATAGCTTTCATTTCTTGGAAAATATTTCAAAAAACTAAAATTATCTCGATGGAAAATTCTCCTCTCACGCAATCTAACAATTGATACAAGTCAGTTTTCTGGCTTCTAAAAATTTACGAAAATATCTTTAAATTCGTAATTTTTCACATAATTTACTCTCATTAAATTAAAAAAATTAAACCGCTTTAATTTCATTTTATTAAATTAAATTATTTAAAGCATATTTTTGGAAAAAATAATAACTTTATTGAAATATTTTCTTTGTTTTTTTTATATTAAATTTTTATATTTTTGGATTTTATTTCATAAATTATTTTTATGAAATATTTTTTAAAAATTATAAAAATTATAGAACTAGTAATAAATCTTAATTACGTACTTGAAATTAAAT
>NW_019385742.1:6290-29007 GCF_000671375.1 Centruroides sculpturatus | reverse complement strand
CACTGTATATATATATATATATATATATATTTTACGTTATTTAAAGATGTTGAATGTATGCAACTTTGTCCAATTTCCTGGCATGGCTTTCGACTGAACCACCGCAATCGAGGTTGCATTTGAGGCACTTTGTGGACATTTTTATCAAAAAATATGATTATATCTTGCTCAATTATGCTTATTTTTCAATACTTTATTCGATTTATGCTTTGAAACTTCTTTAAATTCCTATATTATACAGATTTATAGTAACATATACTAATTGCATCGACGTTAAGGGATGCCTTCTTTAGGCTCGATGATACCTTTGAATGCCTCCTTTCAACTGTTTCACTGGTCTATTACGAAATTATATACTGAAAGGATTAATTAAGAATCACTCGATCAAGTTATTTATAAGAGAATTTTGCTACCGAATTTATAAAATTTCGTAAAAGTACAGTACAATACACGAAATACGGTTAATCAACTTTTGGCCCGGTTTATATAACGATACGAGAATTTTTAATGTTTTAATATTAAAAACAGTTTATAAATATATATTTTATTTATAATTTTATTAAAATTTTTAAATTCAAAATTAAAAAATAAGAAACAGAAGAAGAAGAAAAAAACTTTGCAGTTTTATAAAGAAAACAAAACTTTATCTTTAAGAAGAAAGAAAGAAGATAATAATTTTGTAGGATTAAATCTTTAAAAAAAAGGTTAAAAAATAAAATAGAACTTAAAGAAAAGTAAATTAAAAATTAGCAAAATAAAAAACACAATGAAGTTACCCTTTTTTTTTTTCTTTCTTGAAAGAATCTTAGGGAAAGTAAAGAAGTAGAAGAAGAGGAGTAGGAAGAAGAAGAAGAAGTAGAGTAAGCTTGTAGTCTGAAACTTTTATCGATAAGGAACTGAAAGAATTTATCAGAAAGTTTATAAATCCCCGGATAGTTGAAAATAGAAGTATTTCGTAATTTGCCCACCTTTGTCTCTCTTAAGAGACTTGTCTTAGATTGGAGCCCACATCTGCCCACTAATGACGTTGCTGATTGAATCCTACAAACCTCTGGGAGTAAATCCAGCAAATTTAACGGGCTGGCAAATCGAAAGACTGCTACGCGACTAAACCTTTTTCTACTGATACAACACATAGTAACTGCTTTTCTATCCCCGGATATGTTTTTATCTTCAAATTTATTTTCCAAAAGAAAATATTTTTCTTTTCTCTCTCTCTCTCTCTCTTTTTTTTACCAACTTACTTCTTATAAATATCTCTTTTTAAAGGCGATTTATATTCAATTTCCCTTTCTTTTTTCTTTTGTTTTATAATTTTCTTCCCATACATTCTTTATCTCTAAATAAATTTTTTTCTGAAATTTTTATTTTAATTGTTTTGTTTTTTACCTTATTTTGATTCTCTTTCCTAGTAATTTTTTTTACTTTCAATGTATTTTTTGTAAAGCTCCTTTACAACACCGCTGAGTTTTGCTGTTTCTTTAGAATTTTGATGTTTTTTTTTCGTAGTGTTTTTTTAGAATTATATTCCGTTGTGATGTTTTCTTTGGTGTTTCTTCAAATTTTGCTCCAATTTTTGTGTTTTCTTTAACTTCTCTTTAACATTTTAATTAAATTCTGATATTTTCGTTAGAATTTCTTTAGAATTCCAATGAGTTTTAATATTTTCTTTGATGTTTTTTACGGAATTTTTTGGTGTTCCTCTTAGAATTTTAAAAGTATTTCTCTAAAAATATTTAATTTCTATATATATTTTAACTTAAACAAAACCATAAAATTCTCTATATATATATATATAAATTCAAAGTTTATATATAGAAAAACAAATCGACGAAAGATTATTATAAAGACAAACGAAACTAAATATAGAAATCTCTATAAATGTCAAGCATTAGATAAGAGTTTGAAGCAAAAAACCGGAAATTATCCTTTAAACATAGGAATATATGAAGCAGAAGGAATTAAAGACGAGAATTTTGAAACTATTGTATATTGTATTACTGATATAGGAATAGCAGTATAGGGATATCATTTAAGGAAATGGAACTCAATATTCATATAAATACGACTCGCATAAATAGGAGAAAATTGAATTTAATATATGAAATTTATTATAAAAAGATGCAACTTATGTCATATCATATTAAGGAAAATATGCCTATATGGATGGGCAAGAAGTAAAGAACGTCTTCATCATCATCATCCTCCTCCTCTTCCTCCTATCCACGTTTTTAAGTCATGTGATTTTTTTCTAGACTCTCTCTCCAACTTTTCTTTGCCATCATGGAACAATAAAAGAACAAATGGAATAAGATTTTATATAAGCAAATGGAATCAATGTAGTATATATACAGTATATGAACAAGTAGGAGAATTGCATACAGGAAGCTGAAACTAAATATAAGAAACTGGAAAGAAGAGAGAAAAGTTCTATATAGAAAACTGATACTAATTATAGAAAGCTACTATGGGTTATGTGTATATCAAAGATATAATAGTACTCTATAGGAAGCCTGTGTTGAATATAGGAAATTGGAACACATTAGCAATATAAGAAGGAATATTTGCTCTGTTTCTTCTTGCATTGCTATAAAAAAACTGGAACATAATACAAAAATCTGGAAGTATTTTGTATCAATAGGAAAATATAAAACAATGATTTTATACAGAAAACTATTGCTAAAAGTAGTAAATTATTTAAGGAAAATAGATACAAATGAAACAAAAGCGTATTAGTACAAGTTCAGTAAATGTTTAACAAGTAAATGGATAAGTTAAAGCAATGTTTAAAACTTTAAAAATAAATTTATAAATTTTATGTGTTAAATGAATAAATTTTGAATAATTTTATTTATAATATGNACAATAAAAGAACAAATGGAATAAGATTTTATATAAGCAAATGGAATCAATGTAGTATATATACAGTATATGAACAAGTAGGAGAATTGCATACAGGAAGCTGAAACTAAATATAAGAAACTGGAAAGAAGAGAGAAAAGTTCTATATAGAAAACTGATACTAATTATAGAAAGCTACTATGGGTTATGTGTATATCAAAGATATAATAGTACTCTATAGGAAGCCTGTGTTGAATATAGGAAATTGGAACACATTAGCAATATAAGAAGGAATATTTGCTCTGTTTCTTCTTGCATTGCTATAAAAAAAAACTGGAACATAATACAAAAATCTGGAAGTATTTTGTATCAATAGGAAAATATAAAACAATGATTTTATACAGAAAACTATTGCTAAAAGTAGTAAATTATTTAAGGAAAATAGATACAAATGAAACAAAAGCGTATTAGTACAAGTTCAGTAAATGTTTAACAAGTAAATGGATAAGTTAAAGCAATGTTTAAAACTTTAAAAATAAATTTATAAATTTTATGTGTTAAATGAATAAATTTTGAATAATTTTATTTATAATATGTATAAAAAAGATCATGTTTATACGGGCCAACATTGGCTGTATACATCGGATACCGTTCCAAGTTCTATCAACATCGACCGAAGAAACTTGACACGCTGAAGCATTTATTAATATATTTTAGATTATGATGCAAGTAATAATTTAAAAGGGGATGAAGTAATGTAGAATAATCTTTTCTAAGTTGGAAAAAGTTTGAAAGAATGTTGAATTTGATTGATAACCTCGGTTAGTCATCCATCTCAATCGACCATCTTGTCAACTTACCCCTTTTTTTTTCCTCTTCTTATAAAGAAAAAAAAGCTAGTTCGTGTCAAAAATATGACATATTTACATTCTTTCTAGCCTTTCCATATATTTTAAATTATTTTCTTTATCACAATTTCTCTTGTTTTGGAAGAATATACATTTGATTTCACCGTACCTCTCGAGGATATAGTATAACTTCTCTCTACTTCTTCCATGTTTCTCTCTACATTCATGCAAATTTCAACGTATTTATAAAGCTATAACTCTTAAAAATATTCAGAAAGTTAATTTAAAATGTATTTTTTAAAATAAATTTCGTTAAAATATAAAATATTCGTTAAATTTACATACGTATCCATGGTTGGCTCATAGAAAGCTTCGTTACTTGTTTTGATATATATATGTATATATATTCTTTTTCTTTCTAGTAATAATATTATTTTGATTAGATAATGGAATAGATGGAAGTGTTTACTACTTGAAGGCAATTTACTTTTTTTCTGTACATAATTTATTATTAGGAGTATAGGAAGGTAATAAATGAAGATGATAGAAAGTCAGAGTCTATAGAGTTATTAACATTAATAGCATTGACTATAAAGATGGAAGCGTGAAAAAATCGAGATAAATAAATTATTTTATACATAAAAATTTTATATTTATTACTTTTTTATATTACAAAAAACGAGCAATAATTTATATTAAAATTTAAAAAATAAATTGTCTTATACACTCAAAAATGTGTAGTAAATATCATTATGTATATAATAACACTGTATACTGTATACTGTATTGGTACAGTAGAGAAATATATTTCTGGTTAATCTGAGATTCTATACTTGTCTGTACTTATACAAATCGTATCCATAATATATATATAAAAAACATGCTTTACGATGAATCATGCATAACAAAAATACAAAATACGACTTTTCTCTTTGATTTTTATCCTTTGTCGGAAGGTGTTTTTTTTACCTCTTATTTCCTGTTTTAAAATTCATAATCTTCTAAAGATTTATATATACACATACGCCAATATCTGGTTTACAAATTTAATAATAAAAAAAATAGAATATATATATTCTCTCTTGTACTAACTTTGGTAACTTTTACCAAAGAATTTTCTTTGAAATTCTCCATGCATACTTGCATACTTAATTTTGAGGTTAGTTTTCTTCTTGAGTTTCTGGATAAATTACAATACTTTTCTTGATATTATAAAGATAATGTTTTACATTATTTAGATGAATATATATATATATTTTTTTTAACTTTAACTCCTGTACAATACAATGATTTTTCTATTGAATGATATGAATATAAAATGTATTAATATTATTTTTTTTGTTTACTTTAAATTGAAAATTGTTTTGAATAAATATACAAAAAGAAATGTTTATTGGTATTTTTTTACGATTTATTTATTAAAATAAAAATAATATTTTACTTATTTATCTATGTCTAGACTGAACTCCATTGTAAACGTTGTCGGTTCATTTACGTAAATAAACAATTAATATTTGTTTTAATATAATTAAATGTAAACAAATATATTATAGAATTCAAACAGTAAATATATTATTAAGTTTTTCTTAAACTTTTCTTCTAAAAATGCGAAAAAAACAGTAAATTTAAAAAAGTAGCTTACGGTCCCTATGTTGAGGAATAGAAATTCACAAACTCTTATTGATATTCGTGTTATAACTAGTTATATTATACTAAATTTGTAATTATTATTTAGTTTTTTATTTTATGTTTTCTTTTATAATATTTTAAATTAAATTGATATTTTAGTCATCTTTTATTAATATTAATAACAGCTTATATATGATATATTTTTTATCCATTAATCAACCTGTACAACGAGCCTCTAGCTATTAACTTCTATGGAATTGTTGTCAACAACAGTGAGCAATAGCAATAGCATCTTAAGAAATGATAGCCTTTAGATACAATCAACAATGCATTTTCTTTATTTATTTTTTTTGTGAAATATTTTTTTCTCGGTCATTTTTGTAAGGAAATGTGATATTTTGGATGAAATTTTGTAGGAAAATATTGTATTTCGATACGTGAAATGTCATATTTTAGCCAATTTTTCTACAGAAATGTTGTATTTTTGTGCGTAAAATAGGAAATTTTAGTATTCTGTAGCGAAACGGTGCGAGAAATATAGAATTTTAACCACTTTTAAGGAAAAATAATGTCTTTTACCGAACAGAAAACGATACTTTGTTTACTTTCATAGCCAAATAACACATCTTAGAAAATGAAATATGAAATTTTACTTTTTTTAAAGGATGAATAATGTATTTTTCCTGGTACAGAATATCATTTTAGCCATTTTTATAGCCGAATGACATAAATTAGTCAAAGAAATATGAAATTTTGGCTACTTTTAAAGCTTAACAGAGCAATTTAATGTGTAAAATGTGAAATTTTATTCAAATTTCTTAATAAAACGTTACGTAAGACTAAAAATGCGTAACATGAAGGAGAGAAAAAAACGAACGGTTTAATATGCAAAACTCGATTCTCTAAGAACAGAAAATAAATACATTCATTACCATAGAGTAATTTCATGAAAACTAACGAAGATCATCTTACAAAATTTCATAATTACACTAAAGTATCGTATAATAAATTCGAGCAAAACTTATATTTTCTTCCAGTCGATGAAGCAGAAAGAAGCGTCGGAAATTCATCAAATAACACCGTTTATATCAAATTTAATCGTTTAAAACGTTTATTAAAACGTTAACTATCCATTAACTCGATATAAAAGTTATTAATTTTTAAGAGAAATTGTTAAAAATCGTCATTACAGATGGAGAAGGAAGAAAAGAAGAAGGAGGAGAAGGAGGAGGATGAGGAGGAAGAGGAGGAGAACTCGAAGTTACTGACTTATGCCACCATCTTAAATCATCCGTAACGTCTAGAAAATCTGTTCTTAACTTACTACAATCACGCTTTAGAAGATATAGGAAGGAAATGGGGATTTTTGGAAACGTTTCTCAGTTGTATAAATGGCAAAGGATGGGCCACATCATAGACAAAATGACAGCGTTTGACTGGCATCACTGCACGCTGTGCATCTGACAGCAACATCCGTCACTTTGATACATCCAGCAATCTCCCGCTGATTGGTTACGCCCCGATGACGTAATTCGCAGTCACCCTTTTTACATGAGATAATTTTCTCAAGTGTCTAGTAACTCGGAGTGATGCTAATTAAAAAAAATAACACAAAAGAAAATTAAGACATGTGATGAAAAATACTTTATCTGAATATAAATTTAATACCAGAGAATTTTTAGAACTGATCTAATAAATTTTTATTTCATTTTTTTGATTTTTTTTGGGTGGGTGGGAGTGGGAGGTAATTTACTTAGAAGGTTATTTTGAAATTGTATGGAAACTTTGGTAAAATTGTTTATATTATTTATGAAATTTTTGTGATATTTTTGGATAATTTATTAGATTTTTATTAAATTCTTGAAATTGTAAAGAAGCTCGAGTTTATATTTTATTGTCTATGAATTTTTTGTATTGTTTTGGTGATAGTTTTTGCAGCTTTTTGAATGTTTTCTCGTATTTATGGATAATTTATTAAATTCTTTTTAATAAAAATAACATTGTTCTTCGGTATCTTCTTTTAGGGAATTTTTTTAAGATAATTTATTACATTTTTAAGCATTTTATGTAAAAAAATCTTTAATTTTTTAAGAAATAAAAGCTCTAAAAATCTCTCCTTTTTTTCTATTATGAAACGTATTTTCTAGAGTAAGAACTTTAAAATTGTTGAAAATTCTACAATTTTTTTAGACTTTTCGATCAAAAATATAACTTAATTCGTCAAGGAATTTTTATAAAAATTTTCTCTAAAAAATTGCAACAATTTTCATTTATTTATTGAGAAATTTCTTCATATTTTAAAGTATTTTTTTAATTTTTTTTAGAAAATAATTAATTAATTTTACTATAAAATAAGAATTACAATTAAAAAAAAGAAAAGTTTAAGTAAATAAATAAATAAAAATTATTTCCATTCTTCTTTAAATTTAATAGAAAAAAACAATTCATTTTTTATTAACTTTTTTTTTCATAAAAAAATTTCATTAAAGATAGATCTTTATTTATTTATTTTAATTTTTTCTTGTCTTTATAACTATTAAAAATTCAAATCGATGCCCATTTTTATTTATTAAATTATAAATTTAAATTGATTTTTTTTCTTCGAGTAATTAAAGTTTAAATTTGAAAATGATAAGTTTTTTTTGTTGTTGTTTCCTTCTCGAATATTAAAATTCTCTTTTATTAAGTTTCTTTTTCTTTCTTTTTTTGAGGAAATAATTCGCTTATGACACCATTCAATTGTCTCTTATTTACAATTATTATATTTATATTATTCTCTTGTAAACATCGTGTAAAAAACACTCTTTTTTTCCTCACAATTTCCTTCAATTATCGAGGATCAACAATACTTTAATGCATTAACACAATGCTTTAGTAATCGAAATTGTTAAAATTCGTCCTTATAAAAGATTAATTTTAAAATTTATTAATAGAAATTACAATTATATAAGATATTTATTGTAATTTTTACATTGCCAGAGTGTATTTTATTACTTAATAATGTAGAAAATATATCGAAATGTTTAAAAAATCACAGTAGAATCCTCTTAAAATCTGAAATTCGCCCATTAAAAGGTTCAAAGTCGAGTGGCATTTTCTGAAAGAAGAGGAGAGTGATTTAAGAGATAAAAGATGTAAGGTTTCTTATAATTTTGTATTTTTATGTATTTTTAAAATGAAAAATTGACTTTTTCTACATTTTTTTTTTTTTGAAAATAGAAAGACTAGTTAATGCGTGTGCATTTAAGATATTACGATTATGAAAGCTTTAGTATTATTATCTTCGAGTGTAAAGGGAAAGCTAATTGGTTGGGCTTTTATCCTCATTGACAACTAGTAGAAAGGATGAAAAGTGTCACATTAAAGTATCATTAAGTTAAAAGAGCTCTTGTGACAGTTTTAATTTAATGAAAAATTACCTATTGGCTCGAAAAGGACTTTTCTTCTAATGCTTCTCTCGGTTTTCCTATCTTTAAAGTCCATTTTGATCTCATAATGGCATCCCTTTTATATATATATTTTACGTGTATCGATGGACTTAAAGCTAAATTAATTTTATAAATAAGCTTTAAATGAATCGCTGCTTGCCTTAATGGAGTAACAATTCTTTCCTACTTTTTGCAAAAAGGATGTTTAGTTACTTCGGTAGAGTCGGTTCTAAACTTCAAATATAATGAGAAAATACGAGAATAATGCTACTAAACTATGACTTTTCAGCTTATTTTTCTATTTAAATTCTAAATTTATCGTCTAAGATGTTTACGGGATTCTATTATCGTCTTGGATCCTTTATCTAAGACTTAACCTTCCTATGTTTTATGTAGGAAAAATTAGGATAAATGTAAGTTCAATTTCAGAAATACATAAACTCTATCTTAATTATTGATTTAGTTTCTAACTTTCTTAATATTGACATAGAAAATTGGGAAAAGATAATGTTTTTCATACAAAAATAAAGGTTTTAATATAGGAATTATCAATATCAATGAAACTTTCCATCCAACATTCTAAAGAAATGTCTAAAAAATAAGGAAACTTTCTCCAAAAATATTGATGATTTATTAATTTTATGAAACATTTTAATAAAGTAAATTATATAATAACATATTCTGTACGATAATAATTAATATAATTAATAAAAATCAACATAATTAACTCATAAACAATGTAATTAACTATTCTAAATAATATATTTAACAAGAATATAAATATTAAGCTATAAGCGAATAAAATACTATATGTATTTTATTTAAATTTCAAATTATTTTCTAAAAAACACAGATAAAAATATATATATATAGGCCTATATATATATATATTTTATAAAATCTATTTTTGAACGTAACATCAGGAAATGGAAAATTCTCAGAAAAATTGTATTTTTTTAAGTAAAATATCCAATTTTAAAAATCAATTCTAAGGTAAAATTTAACAATAAAACAAAGAAAACAATGTTATATTTTATATATTTTATACTGAAATATTAAAGCAGTAGCAAGTTTCTTTTGTGGTAATAATTTTGTATTTTTTTCAAAAATGATTTATTATTATTATTATTATTTAAATATACAATAATATTTAATGTATAATTTCTTTTAAAAATAACCCCTTTATACTTGTATTATATCCAGTATTTAATGGATGGAGAAGTTCTATTCTAAGAGGGAAAAAAAGAATTCATTTTTTCGAAGTTTTTTTTTAGAATGATGAAATATAACTTAAGTGTTTATCGTTTGAGAAATTTCTTTCTATATTTATATAGTTACAGATGTGGGCAATAGTTGAAAATAAAGTGAAATATCACGTGATAAGATGGTGTTTGTTGTCATCTACAAGACGTGAGAATGGTACAGATGTATTACGCTTCCTCTGTATACAAATGCTTTATCTGCTTATAGATGAATGATATTTTCATATGATTAATTTTCCTAGAATTGTTAAGAGTTGTAAACATGATATAAAATTAAATAAATTCTAAAAATTCTACTGATACTCATTCTTTTTCTATTCTTCCTACGTTATTTTGCAATCTGTAATTCGATTTTTAAAGCTTAATTTATGAGGAAATTTATCAATTTTATGTCTTAAAATCGTTCTATATTATTATTTTTAACTATAAAAATTTATTTTTTTTAAGTTTTCTCTTTATTATTCTCGTTTAAATTGGTAATAATGTGTAATTCAAGAAGTTATCTATAGAAGTGATAACGAAGATGAAGGATGTAAAATATATTAAAAAAAATTTAAATTATTTGATTGTGATGAGAAATTTAACCGTATTAAAATATTGATTTTATTAAAATTTAGTGTATAAATGTAAATTTAACATTCAAAGATTACAGATACAGAATTTAATGATTGAATTTTCAATCTTTAACTTGATTTATCTTAATTTATAAAACAATTTATAAATTATATGCCTTAAAACTTCAATAAACTAATATTTTTTATTTGTATATTTTATCATTAGAAAGTTTTTTATTCGTAAATCTTATTTCGTTGGTAATAACTTTAGGTTTTAAGAAGAGCATCCATAAATGATTTGTAGAGATGATAACGAAGATAATGGATAAAACAATATCATAAAAAAAACAACAAAATTTTTTATTACAACAAAAAATTTCAGCAGCTAAAACCATTAATTTAATCGAAATTCCATACTAAAACACTAAATTTAACATTACAAATACAGATTTTAATGGTTGATTTTCACAGCATACATTTGAAAGAATATCGATTTTACCCTAAAAACACGAAAAAAATAATAAATAAATAACGTAACCAAACTAGTAATTTGTAAATATTTAAAGCAATTATCGCTGGGAAATCTTTACAACTTCATAAACTCCTAATTATTCAAATTCAGATAAGAATAATCGAAGTGGAAAAATTAAAAAAAAAATTCCATTAATTTTCCAAAGACAAGGCAAGCTCCCTGATCAATTCTATTGCCTGTGGCATAAGAAAATCTCATCGAACCAAAATTCTTTTCCTGCTTGCGTCATACACAAGACGATCAATATAAGAGAGAATCATTCATCCAAACGATAAATCCCATATATTCACAGATATTTCAAAACGCTTCATCATTTACTGTAAAATCATAAAGGAAAGATATATATATATATATATATATATATATATACATACACATACAATAAATGATAGATCAAACTACTTATATATATATATATATATATACGAAAAAAGTCCACAAAGAAACTAGAATTTTGTAAAAGAAAGGCTGGATCTCTCTCTCTCTCTCTTTCTCTCTCTCTCTCTCTCTCTTTCTCTCTCTCTCTCTCTCTCTCTCTCTCTCTCTCTTTCTCTCGCTCTTCCGCAACATCCTTTACGCAAGCGCATTACGCTATTTTCACACAGCCGCAGTATTGATCCCGTTGCNAAATTACATCTAAAACACACGAAATGTATATTCAATTACAGGGTTAGGATGATTTTTTGGGGATGGATCTTTGACAAATTTATGCTTCTTCTATAAAATTTTGACACAGATATTAAACAAAAATGTAAAATAAACAATTTTCTATCAAAAAGGCTCATCTTTTAAATGTTTTATTCATTTAAAATACCAAAAACGTGTTCAAACTTCACGATTACAGATAGCTTTTCATAGAAAAACTCTCACTAACCATAAAAAAATATGCATTTTTCCCATGTTTAGATAAATTATAAACAAAATTAGGACATTTTCCATGATTATAATTAATTTATTTATTTAAAAAAGACATTTAAAACAGGTGTAAATGTGTTGTAAGTATAAATTTAAACGCCACTTCTATGGTGATAAAACTACTTCCAACCACGAATTCGTAGTATATTTTTGAGGATTTAAAATTAATAAAACATTAAAAAAGTAAGATTATTTGATATAAAATCGGTTTTAATTTAGTATAAATCGAATTAGAGATAAGGTTTTTTTTTCCTTATGGAAAAACGATAGACTAATATATTTTCAGGAGTATTCTAGGCACAGATATGATTCTTTTACGTATCTATCAAGTTAAGAAGGTAAAATTTATATATTTTTGATCCTTTATCTGTAGAAAAATCTTTGATTCGCATCAAGTTCAAAGATAAGAGTTTATGAAAGACAGAAAACATCTCTTTTGGGATGAAAAAATAGGTAAAGTATAATCCAGCAATCAATCTAGTCTTTCTCCATTTTCTTACTTCCTCCCTTTCACGACGAAAAAAAAATATAATATATATAAAATATATATAAATAAGAAAAATGTAGTGTGAAAAAATGAGAAATTTTCGATTCGACACTCGAGAAAACAATAAATGACACTTAACAAAAAAAAAAAGGAGTGGGTCCTTGTTTGTTAGAATTCTGGCAAAATTTATTAAAAATTGTAAAGATTTTAAGTATAAAAACGTTGTTTTAATTAATTATTCTTTATAATTTTGATTTTTTTAGAAGTTTCTTTTTTTTTCTTAGATAAACGATGATAAGTGATGCGGAGGATGACTTCTCCAGGATGCTCTTTACTCTTAATTTGGCATCTAAAAATTCACGTAAAAATTAATTTTTTTCCGGATTTTTAGATATTAAATAAGGCATAATCATTTTAAAATATCCTTGTTATTAATTGGTTTTTTTTAAAAATTAATTTCAATCTTTTTTAAGGTAGATACTAATAGAGATGAGAAAGAGGAAAACCTATTTAACGTATTTATATGTATTTTACATGTAAAAATAGTTTAAAATTAATATTTTTTAGACTTTTATACTTTATATAAAATATGTATAAATGTAAAATATTTTAATAATTAATTGTTTTTATAGAATTTTCAATTTTACAAAATATTTTTGAGTAGATAATAGCGAGAGATGAGGAAAATGTATTCCTTTTTAATCGTTTTCTATTTAATTTTGTACGTAAAATTCGTCTAAATATATCATAAATTCTTTAAATTAATTAATTATTTTTTAAATTTTAATTGTTTTTAAGCAGCCTTCTCTACAATTCTTACCATTAAATAATGATAAGTGATGCGGGAGAGGTGTTCCTACTTACGATATTTACTCTTAATTTTACATAATATAAGATATAAACATTTAAAAAATTTATATATTTTACGTAATTTAGGATTATTTTTTAATCATTTTAATAGATTTTAACAAATCTTTGTCAGTTTATTTTATATTTAAATTAAAGATCTAGAAGAACTTTTCCAATGGAGAAGTAAATTAATGAGTTTAATTCGTATCAAAATTTATAATAAAAACGTTTAAAAGATACAATTTATAATAATTTTATAAATATTACGCGTAATTTTACGTATATTTTGTAATTTAAACATTAATTTTCCACTAATTACAAAAAAAAAAATTAAGGGATGTTTAAGAGTAACAAGCTCAATAAAAGCCTAAAAAACTCAATAAATTTATATAATTTATACAGGAATTTTTACAATTTATAAAAAAATATAATTAGTTTAAGCATTTTTACTTAAAAATTCAGCAAAATTTTATATATTTTTTCCAAATTTCACCGGAAAATTCAACGCAGTAAAGAGAAAATATAATGGAGGAAAAGATACAAAAAAAAGAGGGAAAAAATAGTATTATTTTTTTTTAGAGTTTTAAAATGAAATTTTTAGAATATAAAAGTAAAATGGGGGATTCTCAGAGGAAATACGTGACTTCAATTTACCTCTATTACCAATTTGATGCGTCATTCTTTTCTCCTCCCAAACACTCCAAAGCTAAGAAATTAATTCTGCCCAAGGGGCATTCTTCTACCTTTGCCCTTCTCTCAACTAAAAAAATGGAAAAAAAAGAAATTATATTTATTTTTATCTTTATCTCTCTTTTATAAATAAATGATTACGATTAAATCAATTACAAAATATTACATAAAGACACATCAAAATTTACATTTGATAAATGATTTCGGCCTTTTTAATGACAAACAAACAAATATTTTTCACTTTTTTGCATTGTTTTTCTAATTTCTAATTAATTTTTTTGGTTTTTGGAATGTTTTTTGTATTATTTAAGAAGATTTCTTGTGATTTTTTACATTATTTTTACAAAACTTTAAAGAATTTCGTATTATTTTAGAGTTTTTTTATTTTTAAAGAATTTCTTTTAATAAATAAACAAAATGAAATGACAGACACACACACAAAAAGAGATTATAAACATTCACTATACTCTACCTCATTTACTTTATAAAATAATTAAGGTTTTGTGTACGAAAACGTAATGGATAATGTAATTAAGAACACCATCTTTTGTACGAAATTACATAAGAAAATTATATTTATTGTAATATTTTTGAAGATTTTAAGCCTCTAACTCTCTTAGTTTCCAAGAAATCTTACAGATAAACAACCAGACAGACGAAACGAGCGCTAACAATAATTACAGCTATGGAATTTTGCAGAGTATACACATAAAACAAACTAAATTTTACACTAAATGTATGTAAACTATTAAATTTCTCACCGTGTACAGTATAACATGTACAATTAATTAACATTTAAAGGAAAATAGCGTATTAGATTTCTTTTTTTTTTATATTTTAAATGGGAAGAGAGAAGGCGTAATGAAGAAGGAAGACATTTATAATCATCGTATTACTTAGCAGGAGACTGTATAATATACGTCAAAGTATGTAAACCCCCCGGAGAAAAGTTTAAACTATAATTTTGTTTAAGTTATCAATACTAATTATTACTTAAGTATAATGATTTTGCTATTCTCTGACAAGAGAGATACACCACTAATTAACTCTACTGTACACTGGAGTGTGTTCTGAGCATTATGAAGCGGAACTCTACAGTTTTCATTCGAGTGTTTGCTTCCAGAATCTCTTGTCTAGTTATGAGTACTTCCTCCCTCTCTCTCTCTCTCTCTCTCTCTCCAAAGCATTCATTAGCTTAGTTTTACAAAGTATAGAATTAGCAGCAATTGATTTTTCTACCTAACTCACTCTCGGTAAGTGTTACTCCAATGTTTTAAGCTCTATTATGCTAATGTTTTATGTTGTTTTCTACTTATTTCTTTAAAACTTTCAAATTATAAAGTATAATTTTTATAAATTTTTCAGTTTTTCGTGTTTAAAATGTTTAAAACTTGTAAAAAAATGCGCTTCGTTTGGCCTTTTTTGGAGTTTATCATTTTATGTGTTTTTGATGTAACAATTCGACATTATTTGCATAAATCACAGCCGGAAGAGCCCTTAGAGACGTAATTGGCTTAAATTTGAACTGAAATTTTCTCATAAATCATTGATAACTTTGTACAGATCGGAGTTAAAGTTACATAAACAAGCAGGTGTAGTCGGGGTTTATAAAAGGAGAGTTTAAAATTAAAGATATAAATGGAAAAAAATGGGAATATAAAAAAAAGCATCCTCCACGTCATAAACACGACTACTTAATGACAATTTTCAACAATATCCAGATGGAGTCACAATAGCGTGACATCTTTCAAATAAGACAAAAGAGTTGACAATATTCTATTGTTAACTGTGGCCAGATGGTGGAGAACTGACAATAAGAACAAGAAGGTTAATTAGAGGAGCCCATTTAAGAAGAGACTTGGATGACATCTAACGAGAGGTCTTCGTCATTCCAGTCCTTCAATTAACCTTAACGATGGAAAACTGTCTTGTTGGAAACCCAAGATGTTGCTGACAACTCCCAGGAGATCCCGCACAAAACTTTTCTCCGTTTAACCCGCAACTCGACGCCATTTTCTACTCAAATTTTACAAGCCACCAGTCATACACACCGGGTTATTGATTAATTAATCGTTATGGATTCTTACGTCCTCCATTGTTCTTCCACTTAATCCATAGATCGCTTCTCTTAATCTGGATCCGCAACGGGTTCTCGGCCTTGGTCTTTTCTATTGTGAAGCCATCTCCTACCACTTCCTTTGACTAAATTACACCTATTTATCAGAATTAAAGGGTAAGCCGTCCAGGAAACAGAACACCTTCAAAAAACATAGTTTGTAGGGAATAGAAGTCAAGTAAATTATTCCGATGACTAACTAGAGAGAGAGAAGCGAGTCTGGAGGATAATCCCAGAAGAATAGAGTGTAATTTACTACTAATTTATGGTGTGGAAACGTAGAAGGGCTTTATTTATCTAGTTTTTATGCCTGCGACCTTCGATAAGTTTACACCTTGCCGCGGATTTTTAAGACAAACATTTTCTTACATTATGATCCCCGTTGAGGAGTGATGCCGAAGAAAAAGGCAATCACCAACACTCCAAGGTCCACATCATTTATCTTGAGCTGTCAATGTCACCTGCTACCCGAAATTAGCCTAAACGTCGGATCGCACCGAAGCTTTAGCCGATGGAAGATCCCTCTTCCAACCTCCTGGCCATTTACTTGGAATTCTTATTCATGGAGTTTTTCTTATACATTATAAAAGAAATGGTTGTGTAGCCGAATTGAGCGATTTCTATCCGTGTAATCTATAAAAATTCATCTTGTTTACAGCCAAACGACTGGCATTTTTTTATTAGTGCAGTAACACCGATATGGCTAAGAATTAAATTAAAGCTTCTCTAATCGAAACTTATGCAATTACTGCCAGCATTCTCTTAGCGTTAAGAATTGCTCTCTTGCGTGAGATAGATTTGTCATGCGTGACTTGTATTCATGTGTACTTTGAGACCAAATAACCCAATGCCATCGTCGACCATTAACACCCGATATTTAAGGTTACCCTTGCCAAATGCCAATATATTTTGCTTCATCTTATGCCTCCTTTTATTAAATTTCTTCCTTTTCTCACCAATTAACTAATGTTATTCCTATGGAGAACCAAAATTTTCCAATTCTTTCTTGTGTTTGTCCATCGGACCATTGTTCTTTTAAGCTAGAAATCCGACTTTTTAACAGAGGGTGGACCAAAAGTCAGTTAACCTTTCGTAAAGAATAAACCGCCGTCTTACTGTCTTTATCTATATTGCTCTAATATCGTAATTTCCAACGAAAAGGTATAACCGCGGGGGTGGCCTAAAAGTCGATTAACCGATGTGCTGTCTAGTTAAATTTAAGTACATACATTATTGCTTTAATCGCTCTGATTTATAGAATTTTCTATGCGGGGTGGACCAAAAGTCAGTTGTCCGTATAGCTTTTCCTTAAAATGTTTTTCTTTTAAATAAAGTTATAATTTAAATGCGTTGGGATTCTCGTATTCGGTAACCTAGGTTATGATTTTATAAAGTATTTAAATAATACGGCAGTGGTTAATTGACTTTTGGGCCACCCAGTATAGAAAACCTTGCTACTACACACCGCAATATTGTTTCCAATTATATATATACGAAAAAAGTCCACAAAGAAACTAGAATTTTATAAAAGAAAGGCTGGATCTCTCTCTCTCTCTCTCTCTTTCTCTCTCTCTCTCTTTCTCTCTCTCTCTCTCTCTTTCTCTCGCTCTTCCGCAACATCCTTTACGCAAGCGCATTACGCTATTTTCACACAGCCGCAGTATTGATCCCGTTGCTATAGAAACTGTAAAGGTTATCGCAGTTCGGACGGTTGATTCTGGTTCCAAGTAGAGCGTAACAGTCGAATTCAATCACAGTAACTAGGTGTTCGTTCTAATTATGGGATGGGTGAAGCATGATGCTGAACTGGGATGGAGAAAGGATCCATAAGATGAAACTATCCGAGGGATTTATTCATACTAAAACGCTTCAAAATCATCGCATGAATACATGAGGGATGGAGTAGATTTGTTTACGGCTTCATTAAACGTTTATCATCATCATCATCATCATCATCTATAATTATTTTTTACGAAGACGATAACGGAAGTATGCTTACAGATAAATGGCGTTTAAACCTGTTAAATATATAAATTTATATATATATTTATGTATATTTTTAAATTTATAAACATTATAAAAGTTAATAAAATATATTATATACTTTTTTTTCTGACTTCCATTTTTATAACAGGAAGGAAAATATGGATGGTTTCCATCTTCTCTGGTATGTGTTCTCATAACAACTACATATATATTGCCTCATTGCCGATATTACATGCATAGAACAGCTTAGAAATAACATCATCCGGGATCAAAAGGAGCAAAATAAAAAAACAAGGAGGAAAAAAATGCCATAATATTCCGAGGATATTAATTATTTTCTTTTCCTTTTTGTTCTTTTTATAAAAAAAAAGAAATTAATTAATTTTGGATATATTTTGCTAAGAAACGAAGAAAATAAAGCATCATTTTTTTCTTTTTCTTTTTTCAAATTGGATTTTGGATGTTGGATTTTTGTGCTCCTCCCTCTAAATCTTCTTTCCTCATTAAAATTAATTTTTTAATTATGTTTAACGAAATCAATAATTGTATTTTTTATTTTTTTAGACTCTTCTTTCCTCAAATGTAAATGAAAAAATGCTATTTATTTATTTGTGAAT
This sequence comes from Centruroides sculpturatus, assembly GCF_000671375.1. NCBI lineage: Eukaryota > Metazoa > Arthropoda > Arachnida > Scorpiones > Buthidae > Centruroides > Centruroides sculpturatus. The sequence continues at coordinate 10,253 of NW_019385742.1, read as the reverse complement.
ATATTTCTAGGGAGTAAAAATTGTTAATGGCTTCATTTTCTCCAATCTTTAAACATTATGAAAGCTACGTTTTTAATTTAAAAACAATTCGAGTAAAATAGATAAAAAAGAAAAAAAATCTCTCTTTTCCCTATTTTGACATGTGGCCTCGAGGGAAGATATAACCAAGTTCTATCAAATGATGAGTCACTTGTTCGACCTTCTAAAATTTGGTTCGGAGAGAGAAGACCGAGAGCGGGAGGATGAGGAGGAAGAGGAGGAGGAGGAGGAGGAAAAAAATCGTTAATCCATCGACTATAAAATTTTTCTTAGCTTCCAGGCAACAAAAAAACAACTTAGAAAATATTCCATAAAAATTTTCATCTAATATTATTTGTTTAAAAATATTTACACGATTTTATCGTTTGTGCAAACATTTTTCCAATTTTATTCCTTTGTTCTATTCATAGAATAATTAAATAAAGTTTCTTTATAGAATAATTTATAGAGAAAGGATTGTTTACTTTATAGAAATGAAATATTAAAAGTTATTTTAAGATATTAATTCGTATTTTGGTTCCTAGAAGAAGAATTTGGTTCCTTTTAACAAGGACCATTAAAGGAGGAAACAAGAAGCTGAAGGCAAAGAAGAGGAGTCATTATCAATGGTGTCGTTAGATGTGACCTTCGGCATCCAATCTCCATTTTCATTACTTTCTTCTTATTCAAACATTCTTCCACTTTTGTATGGTTTTTTTTTTGGAAAAAAATCGTTATTTCTATAAAAATACATTGGAAAATTTTTTAAGAAATTGGTCCAATAAATTAAATTAAATATCTCCATCCTCCATCCTTCCTCTTAAACGAGATGAGGAAGAGAATAATAATTATTCGTCTGTAAAAAATTTCTGTATTTTTTAGATGCTTTTAAGAGTTGTTTTAATAAAATTACATTCAAAAAAAGTTAAAATTTCGTGTAAAATCTGCCTAAAAATCGAAATTTTCCATCATCTAACGCGTGCCTTAACTAACAGATTGCCTGAGACGTCGATGATTATTAGTGTCTAAGAAATTTCTTACGGTTTTTTTTGCAGGATTTTACAGGATTTTTTAGAGTAAAAATGTATTTTTTTTTAATAAAATAAATTAAACTATTAAGATGATTATGGTAATGCTATTAAGTGATCAATAGGAGGAAGAAGCGTAGAGAAAATGGAATACCTCTTTACAAACTGAAGAATCGATTCGAGTTCTGTGCACAGCACATCCACCAACCATGAGAATGACACACGATTTGTCGCTATTTTCAGAAAATGACTTGAGACAATGGAATGGATCGTTAGAAAGACAAAACTAGCTTCTCTCTTTGATGGATGAAGCGTAGGAAATGGCGGATTCTTCCCTATCCACTTCTTTGTATAAATACCATAATTTACTAAAATACAATTCTTAAAATACTATAAAGTAAGAAGTTTCATTTCGTCAACGTCTCGTTCTCTTAATTTGCATCTACTCTTACTAATTAAAGTATTTGTTAAGGAGGAAATCCGATTTATACCACGCGATGCTGCCTAACTCCAACTTTTTGAATGGAAATTTTAAAATATTCTGTAGATTTATATAAATATTTTTAGATTTTTTAGTAATTTAAGAACATTTAAAATTATTTAAATCCAATTTTATACTTATTAAATTGTAAAATCTGCGTTAAATTACTATATTCTTTAGTTTCCTCCGCATCACTACGATAAAGCTTTTTATCATCGAATTTTAATTGAAAATTCTAAAAAATTGTAGCAATTTTATATAAATATCTTAATACTTTTAGTATTTTAATAATATTTAACATTATTTTTAACTGTTTTCATAGTAATTAAGTTAAAAAATTGTAAATTAAATCAGTATTCTTTCTTTATGTCTCAGCATCCCTACGATAACCTTTTTCATAATGAAATTTGAATTATAAATTCTGAAATAAAACGAAAAGATTTTATACAAATATCTAAAGTTTTTCAGCAATTTAAGATCATTCTAAACTAGTTTAATAGTAATTAAATTGAATAAATTCTGATTAAATTATTATTCTTTCCATTACAATACAGCGTGTATTTTAATCGAAGATTTTAATAAAAAATACGGCCATTTTATACAAATATCTTAAGTTTACATTAATTTGGAAAGATTAGAGATGATTTTAGACTAGTGAAATAATAATTAAATGGAAAAATATTGCAGGAAGCGAGTGTAGTTTGATTACATTTCACATCCTGCGGAGGAGAAAATCGTTAGGATTCTTATGAAAGTATTTATCTGGTGGAATCGAAATTTGGACGGAGATTTGTCGATATGGCGCTATTTGCATTTAAAATGACCCGTCTTATGATTAAATACATTTACGCAGCTTCTGTTTTACCTTCTCAATCGATAATTCTACAAGAGAAACCGACCTTTTCCTTCCTTTCAAGCTCCAACATCCAACCTAAGAGATTGACATTCCTCCGCTCCACCTCTTTTATTTACTGCAATTTTTTTCTTTTTCTTGTAAAAATTTGAATAATTATTCATTTAAGCCTTCAAATATAAAAAGTTTTTAATGAATTTTTTCATTGTTTCTACTCCAATCTCTCTCTTTCTCTCTCTCCTCCTTCTTATCCTTTATGTGAATTAGAAAATTGTGCCTCCAGTTATAAAAGAATTTTATAATTAAATGTACAAAGAAAAAGTATATACATAAGTAATAATAATTCTTATTTTGTTTTGAAATAATCAGTAAAGTAAACATTATTGGCTTGATCATTGTTGACATTATAGGTTAACTGTAAATAACGGTATATCGTCCTTTCCTTCAAGAATTTCACGGTGAAATCTTTGATTAATCAAAAGAATTTATGGTTTTTTTAATAAATATTAATACTTAAATATATATATAATTATAAAATATTCAATTTTTCTTGTAAAAAGTCTTATTTCGCATGTTTTATTTCTTTAAAATAAGCAAAAAAACGTATTCCGAGTATACGGTTAGAGGTAGATTTTCTTAGAAAAATTACATGTAGTATGTATTTAGAATTAGAAAAAGTGTTATATTTTATGTTTAAGTTTGTATTTTTAAAAATTAGACAATTTTTTTCATGATTACGAAGAGTATTTTTTTAGAAATTACATCTAAAACACACGAAATGTATATTCAATTACAGGGTTAGGATGATTTTTTTGGGGATGGATCTTTGACAAATTTATGCTTCTTCTATAAAATTTTGACACAGATATTAAACAAAAATGTAAAATAAACAATTTTCTATCAAAAAGGCTCATCTTTTAAATGTTTTATTCATTTAAAATACCAAAAACGTGTTCAAACTTCACGATTACAGATAGCTTTTCATAGAAAAACTCTCACTAACCATAAAAAAAAATGCATTTTTCCCATGTTTAGATAAATTATAAACAAAATTAGGACATTTTCCATGATTATAATTAATTTATTTATTTAAAAAAGACATTTAAAACAGGTGTAAATGTGTTGTAAGTATAAATTTAAACGCCACTTCTATGGTGATAAAACTACTTCCAACCACGAATTCGTAGTATATTTTTGAGGATTTAAAATTAATAAAACATTAAAAAAGTAAGATTATTTGATATAAAATCGGTTTTAATTTAGTATAAATCGAATTAGAGATAAGGTTTTTTTTCCTTATGGAAAAACGATAGACTAATATATTTTCAGGAGTATTCTAGGCACAGATATGATTCTTTTACGTATCTATCAAGTTAAGAAGGTAAAATTTATATATTTTTGATCCTTTATCTGTAGAAAAATCTTTGATTCGCATCAAGTTCAAAGATAAGAGTTTATGAAAGACAGAAAACATCTCTTTTGGGATGAAAAAATAGGTAAAGTATAATCCAGCAATCAATCTAGTCTTTCTCCATTTTCTTACTTCCTCCCTTTCACGACGAAAAAAAATATATATATATATA
>NW_019385742.1:0-4992 GCF_000671375.1 Centruroides sculpturatus | reverse complement strand
AATATATATATATATTGATTTATTTCAAAATATTTATCAATAAATATAAAATTATAATTTAAAAATTTAATATTTCTTCGTTGCAAAGAAAATATCGATGAAAGAAAATTAGGGAGAGATTTTTTTTTAAGTATAATAATGGCCATTACGATTATTCTTCTGTCAGGAACGTCATTATTCTTAAAAATCGTATTGATATCTCTTTTTCTAGCATCAAATATATGTATATGTAATCCTGCGTGTGTGTGTGAGAGAGAGAGGCACGTCTGTATGTCTGCACGCCTGTATACACATAATTTCTTTAACGTTCTTCTTTTTGTTGCCACTGATAATATTCGCTGTAACGTGGAAAACAAACGCTTTTGCCAAATTATTTTCCGATTCCCCAATGAGATTTCATTAAAAACCTTCCCTCTAATCAAATATAATCTCTTTATCAAAAATCCGTTTTTCTGTTAAATGACTTTTGCCTTTTTCTTTCGCCTTTTTTTTTTTTTCTTTCTTTCTTTTTGACGTCACTCGCTAATCACTTTCACTAAAGCCATTGTTGACGTCAGAAGTGAAAGTGTATATAAAGGTNAATACTATAAAGTAGATTTGGTTTCAAAATATATTAAAAATATATAAAATTTTATTAAACTTTTCATATAATGAGTTTTCACGTCGGGGAACGTAACGAAACTCGATTATCTCTTAAATTTATGAGAGAATTTTAAGCTTTTTCATTACGAAATTACACTGAAATTCTCATCGTATACAAAATTTCTTTTTTTTATTTTATCATTTAGTCACAAATAATCATTGAAGAAAAGGTTCATCAAAGCGTATCTGACCGCACACTCGCTAATCACTTTCACTAAAGCCATTGTTGACGTCAGAAGTGAAAGTGTATATAAAGGTTGGCGCTGGCGCTCTTCGCTTTCACTTTTTTTTTTATTTTTCCTTTCAATTGTTACGTTTTGATTACGTAATATCAGTGGGAAAATTATCATTTTTGAATTTTTTTTTTTGAGTTTTGAAAATGTTCTTTTGTTTCTGCAGTTATCTTATCGAATGTTTTAATGTATCTTCTTGTTGTTTTTTTTTGTCATTTATGTCGAAGATACCAGATTTATTTATGTGTTTTTACTTCGATTTTCCTGTTTGTTTCCTCCTTTTTGATAAGTATAAACGTTAAAATACGTATAAACTATTTTTTTTATATATAAGAAAACGTTAAATTTGTGTTCGAAAACGTTAAAAAATGATTAAAAACGTTAATATTAAGTACAATTTACGATAATTTAGTGGATTTTTTTTAGTATTAAAAGAATACTTTTCAAGTTATAAAAAAAAAATATGATTATTTTGTAAAAGGGGGTGTCCTTTTGCTTCGTTTCTTCATCGNATTTTATTTACCGATTTTTTCACGTAAAGAGCATTTATTTACGTTAAATTTCCTCTCGTAAAAGGAAAAATATAAGAAATTATAGATGGATAACTTCATAAAATCTACTTAAATATTTTATATAGTATCTTGAAATGGTAAATAAAGAAGATCTGGAAATTAAACAGTCCTTATTAGTGAAGGGAACAGCAAATAGAAGATGAAAGCCAAAGAAACCATTCTTCTTCATGGGAGGAGGAGTATTAGTAGTAGTTAATAAAACTGCAAGTTGGTTAACAAGACCTTTCCTTTTAATGCCTCGTGAGTCTAGAAAAGATTTAGGGCAGGATATTTTCTTCATCACAGACACAACATATTGATTCCCAGCAACACAAAGTACCTGGAATGATTAATTCCAGCACCAGAAACAACGCGTCGATTCTATCGATCGACTTCATTACCGTTACCATAGTAACGAGTGGGATGAAGAGAAGCTGAGAACGGAGAGTATGTTCATCCTCTTCTGATCCCGGAAGCAACAACGACTGAGTCAATATTGTATCAGTCTGAAACATTATGACCAATCCTCTATTACTCTTTGTATTCAATCTATCTTTATGTGTATCTATTATATATTTTTATTTACTTAAGCATCTTTTAATATCCTAAAACAACAGCCTGATATTTTATTTTATTTTTTTCTAATTTTTTTGAGATTTTTAAAGCTGATAAAACTCCATTTAAAAACATCTAAAATTACTCGGTATGGAAAATGGCATCCTTGGATTCATCCTGGATTTTATAAAATTAAATTCATTTTAGAATAAAATCAAGTTAAAATATTAAAAATATAAAAATTTCATTTTAAAACAAAGCAATTTGTTTTTTAAAAATTCAAAAATTTTAATTAATTTTTAAGAGATTTTTAAAAGCATAAAAAAGTGAAAGAAAAATTGGATATTAAGTAAATGTTTCTGATGTGATTTACGAGTTTGTACGTTAGAAAATTCGTGATTTTTTTTTAATTCTTTCTTTCATTTTCTTCTTCTTTTTAATTTAAAAGTTAAATCTTGATGTTAAATCATGTTATTTATTATATACTTAATTGGTTTGATACAAAATCTTCTTTATGATGCTACTCTTCTTAATGTATTTTAAACGAAACCTGTAGATTTAATTAAATAAACACTCATTAATTTGTAAATTGAAAAGATTTTTTTTAATTTCTTACTTAATAAATTACTATTAATTCTTTTTTTTAAATAGAATTTAAAATAAAGTGATAGATAAGTCATGAAGCTCTCTTCTCTTATTGAACCTAAGAATTTCCTCCTCCTACATTAATTTCTTTAATTAATTTACATTATATTTAAGTTATAGATAAATTTTATAAGATATTTAGTAGTTTATATATATGTATTTTCTCTTAATTTGTTGTAGAAAATTGAAAATACTTTCGGTGAAATTCTTTATCTGTCTTTCTCTTTTAAGGATTAACTCATTGTCATATGTAGGAGCTACAAATAAACTATAAGACATTCCACTAAGCTTTGGAAGGATTTTCTTCCTGTCTCTTGCGTAATTGCCTTCCTAACGATTTCCGGACCTTAATTAACCCGGCAGAGAGAACGGAAATATGCACTGTTACGTCAATTAACACTGCAGATTTTCTGATGTTAAACTCATCTCTTCGCCATTCCATAACGCACACTCCAGAGAATTTATGTTAAGTAGACGAGAAAGATAAAAGAAATTCTCTTTTAATTTAAAGAACTTTGATAAATTCTTTACCAAAATTCTTTTTTTTATTATGAAATAATAAGTGAGTCGATCTAAATCGTAGATGGACAGATAAAACGATGCGGATAGCGATTTTCTAAGCTATTTTTCCGTGCTAAAAACTTAATTTACTTAATAACAATCTTATATTTTAATTAATTTATAATCGAAATTAGTATTTTATATCCTAATTTAACTAAATTTATATTTAATTAAAAGAAAGGTTTAAGTAGAAATTTTATAAATAGTTAAAGCTTAGTTATCGCATGCAAATTTTAATTAATTATTAATGTTTATCGTTACATCAGCTTATATTTACGGGAATAAAAGCAAATTAAGTGTAATTCACACGAGATATAAACCAATAAATAGAAAGGAAAATCTCTAAGGACATCAATTTTATGTAATTCGGCACAAACTTGTTATTTATTAATTTATCTCTAGCAGTTAACATGGAGAAAATGTTAACTTCCCATCTTCTACGATTATTTCTGTAACAAATAGCGAATTCTTCTATATTTTATCTTTTATAAAATTAACTATTTATTACTTAAAATCGTAGAATTTAGTTTTAATAAAAGATTATTGTGTTCCCTGCTGAGGAAAGATGTTTTGAAGCATCTTATCGATCGTCTCTTGCTCCTCTGTACTTCTCTTCCTCTCTCACTCACTCTGGATTTCCTTTCCAAGAGCAACCATCTTTGAACATGGCGTTTCTTTAAAGCTTCCCCTCTTCTAGTAATAAATAACAATAATAAAACTTTGCTTACAATCGACGTCAATGTAACGATACCTTTTAAAGGAGCACCGAGAGCACTCAGCCTCTTACAATCACTCCACGTTTAATTCAAAATATCCTTAAAATTTATTTAAGTTTAGTTAAAAATAATCATCAATATCATCTTAATGATGATAAAACATTATAATTTAATAATATTGTTTAAAAAATTAGTCAGAATATGATGAGTTTCTTAGCAACNTAGTTTAATAGTAATTAAATTGAATAAATTCTGATTAAATTATTATTCTTTCCATTACAATACAGCGTGTATTTTAATCGAAGATTTTAATAAAAAATACGGCCATTTTATACAAATATCTTAAGTTTACATTAATTTGGAAAGATTAGAGATGATTTTAGACTAGTGAAATAATAATTAAATGGAAAAATATTGCAGGAAGCGAGTGTAGTTTGATTACATTTCACATCCTGCGGAGGAGAAAATCGTTAGGATTCTTATGAAAGTATTTATCTGGTGGAATCGAAATTTGGACGGAGATTTGTCGATATGGCGCTATTTGCATTTAAAATGACCCGTCTTATGATTAAATACATTTACGCAGCTTCTGTTTTACCTTCTCAATCGATAATTCTACAAGAGAAACCGACCTTTTCCTTCCTTTCAAGCTCCAACATCCAACCTAAGAGATTGACATTCCTCCGCTCCACCTCTTTTATTTACTGCAATTTTTTTCTTTTTCTTGTAAAAATTTGAATAATTATTCATTTAAGCCTTCAAATATAAAAAGTTTTTAATGAATTTTTTCATTGTTTCTACTCCAATCTCTCTCTTTCTCTCTCTCCTCCTTCTTATCCTTTATGTGAATTAGAAAATTGTGCCTCCAGTTATAAAAGAATTTTATAATTAAATGTACAAAGAAAAAGTATATACATAAGTAATAATAATTCTTATTTTGTTTTGAAATAATCAGTAAAGTAAACATTATTGGCTTGATCATTGTTGACATTATAGGTTAACTGTAAATAACGGTATATCGTCCTTTCCTTCAAGAATTTCACGGTGAAATCTTTGATTAATCAAAAGAATTTATGGTTTTTTTAATAA
>NW_019385741.1:147116-165803 GCF_000671375.1 Centruroides sculpturatus | reverse complement strand
AACATAATGGTTTATTTATTAATATTATAAAGATAGTTTACCATTTTCATGTGTTCTTTTGATATAATGAAACTGAAATGAAAAGAAAATTTATTGCAAATGTATAGGATTGTGTAGTTTGGTCATTGTTTATATTTACTGAATTACTAAATTGTTTATAACTGACAAGTTTAATATATGTTTTTAAATAACACAATGCTAAGGTGTTTTTATTATATTGGAAAATTGCAGTAAATTAATTTTAAAAAATAACTCAAGTTAAATTTTGATATTGCATCTTATGTACTTAATTTTCATTAATTATGAAAAATACAAATGGTTATTTTGAATTAATTTCTTCACAAATTTGTTTTTTGTTTGATGGAGGTTATTATTTTTATTTTCTCTACAAAAGTAAATAAAATTAATCAAAAATATTAGCATTTCTTATGTATAAATAAAACTGTCAAATTCTAGGCCATAAACATGTTATTTATTCCGTTCGATATTATACAAATGGAATTTATTGATGTTCACAACATATAGATAAGAATCAAACAAGAACTGTTCATATTAGAACAGAATTTATTAAATTTTTTGTAGAAAAGGAACAATAGGTATGAATTCCATTAAAGATTATCCTACCAGTATGGAAATAATGTTTTACAATAGCAAGTGTATGCCAGTAAATTGGAATGCTTTAAAAAGACATAGTTCTTTACAGATAATGCTCAAAAACTTGACAGTTTGAGAATATGTAGCTTTTAAAATAGGTATCATTTGAATATGTTTATTGGTATAGCAGCTTAAATATGAATAAAATGATGCCCATTTTGCATATTAACATTAGTACTGTATGTCATCAGTTACAGCATGAAATTCCAAAAATGTATATATTGTAGAAAGGTTGGATTTATGCATAAGTTAAACAAGCTATAGCAGTTTATTGGCCTCACACTACAAGGCTAGAGTTTCAGGTTTTAAATTATTATTTGATAGAGGAGAAAGAGTTTTTATATATTATAGCTTAGGACAACAGCTCTCTCATGAGACGGTGCCTTAATGTGGCGAGAGAGTTTGCATACATCTGAGAAATTGGAAGCTATGGCGTCAGGAGCTATGCACTCCCAGAAGGGCCACCCATGGCGGAAAGGTTTCAGTGGAGACGTCAGACGAAACCTGTTTCAAAAGGTCCACATACGACCTTTTCAACTAAATTGTGATCCAAGAAAGCAACGGGAAACTACTTGGATTATTCATCCCTTGTAAACTTCGTTGATGGCAAGCAAAATTAACCACAGCCCCGAATTTCGGCATCCCTTAAATGGGACAGGGGTGCTAAGAATCTCTGAGCTTGCGTCGAAGAATTCTCTAAAAATAGCTACATGGAATGTCAGAAGCCTACTACAACCAGGAAAACTGGCCAACGTTTTACAAGAAATGGAATGCATCAACATAAACTTACTTGTTCTAAGCAAAACTAAATGGCCTGGAACAAAGAAGTTTATATCAAACGACCGCCATGTCTTCTGTTCTGGAGGAGAAGAGAACACCAAGCAGACATATGGCATTGCTTTCATTGTCCACAAACAACTGGCCAACAAAATCACCAGTTTCACCCCAATATCAGAGCAAATCGCACTACTAAGGTTAGCAGGCAATAAGATCAACCTGAATGTGCTCCAGGTCTATGCACCAATGGCGGACAAAGACAATCAAGAAATTGAATTGTTCTATGACCAGCTAAGCAACACCTTAAAGCCGTTGAAGAAGCACGACATTACGGTCATCCTCAGTGACTTTAATTCCAAAGTTGGTCGAGGAAGACTACAAAACATAGTCGGTGAACATGGCTTGGGGACTTAGAATGAACGAGGTGACAGGCTCGTTCAGTTCTGTCAAGAAGAAAAATTTAGCATCATAAACACTTGGTTTAAACTACCTCCTCGATGACTGTACACCTGGATCTGTCCACAAGACACTGACAACAATATCGTCAGGAACCAAATTGATTACATCTTAAATTAATCAACATCGGATATAAGTCAAATGCCCTCAGAGCAAAAACTTATCCTGGAGCTGGCATATCATCAGACCATAACCCAGTGACTACGCCTCAAACTACGATCAGCAAAACACACAAGAGCAACAAAAAGAATCAATCTGGAGAAGCTGAAGAGTAATGCCATCAGGCAACAATTACAACTGCATCTCAAGAATTCAATCAGATCGATTGAAGCAGCAACAACAGATGTACAAACATTTGGGCGCTCACTGAAACAGTGCATCAATGAAACAGCAGAAACCCTGCTGGGACATCAGGTGCGGAAAAAGAAACAACAGTGGATGACCCAGTAGATTCTAGATCTAATGGACGCTCGGAGAATACTCAAAAGTGATAACAACTGAGAAAAATACAAAGAAATACAACAAAAGATCAAACAAGAAATCTGAAAGGCAAAGGAAAAATGGATGGAAGAGCAGTGTGCAGAAATCGAAGACCTAATTAAGAAAAACGATAACTTTAACCTGCACAAGAAGCTCAAAGAAGCTGGAAGCATCTACAAACTGGCTCCAATCCCAAGCTTATATATGGGCAACAATCAACCTATATTAAGCAAACAAGTCAAACTCGACACCTGGAAGAACTATATATACAATCTGTTTGGCGCCAATAGAAAACCAGCAGAATTGCAACAACAAGTGCAGGAAAACAATCTCCACATACTATCGTCTGAAGTGGAACATGCCATCTGTAAAGCAAGGCCTGTGGACCTGACCAGATTCACGTGGAACTGCTGAAGCAGCTGGACTACAACAACATCCAGCAATTAACGAAATGGTTCAGTCAAATCTACAACAACAATGTTATTCCATCTGACTGGCTCCAATTAATCTTTGTGGCCCTACCAAAAAAGGCTACCAGCCGAAAATGTGAAGACTTCAGGCTGATCAGTTTAATGAGTCAGGTGCTAAAAGTCTTTCTCAAGGTGATTCAGCAAAGAATAAGATGTAAATGAGAACATGCACTAGGAAACACATAGTTTGGCTTCTGCAGGGGGCTGGGCACCAGAGAGGCAATTTTCTGCTTACAAATACTGATACAGAGGTGCCATGAACGTCAAAAAGAAGTGTACATATGTTTTATTGACTATGAGAAAAATCTTTCGACTCAGTAGACCATGGCCACCTAATTAATCAACTGAGAAATCTTGGGCTTGAAACTAATGATATCAACTTTATCACAACTCTCTACTGGAATCAAACAGTCCGGTTCCACTATGACAACAACCTGACAGACCCAATCCCAATTCAAAAAGACGTCTGGCAGGGCTGCCCATTATCTCCATTCTTTTCAATATCTATTCGGAAATGATTTTTGACTGAACACTTGCTGACAAAGAGATTGGCATAAAAGTTAATGGACACTACATCAATAACCTAACATATGCCAACAACACAGCATTAATAGTGGATTCCGAACAAATTTACAGACTATCTTGAATGAAGTGGACACAGAAAGCCAAGCATGGGGGTTACGAATCAACAAAATGAAGGTCAGCAGGACTCCAAGCGAAATCATGATCAAATTAAATAATGAAAAGTTGGAGCAGGTACACCGCTTCAAGTATCTTGGAGTACTAATAGATGACCAGCTGAATCACGAGGTCGAAATCAAGAGCAGAATCGAACAAGCCATGGAGGCATTCACCAAATGGAAAACACTCCTTACTGATAGAAGCTTGAATATCATGCTCAAATTATGCACATTGAAATGCTATATCTGGCCAATTCTGCTCTACGGTGTAGAAACCTGGACTCTAACAGCAGCTACTACAAAAAAGCTCCAGGCCTTCGAAATGTAGCTCTACTGAAGAATGCTGAAAATCCCATGGACGGACAAGATAACCAATGCACAGGTCTTGCAGGACATGCACACAGACCAGGACCTGATCAAAACCATCATCAGCAGGAATGCAAATACCTAGGCCACATCGCTAGAACTACCAAAAATACCATCTACTGCCATCATCCTGGAGGGCAGGATTGAAGGCAAGAAACGTCCAGGCAGACCGAAAACAGCCTGGCTAGATAACATCAACACCTGGCTTGATATGACAACAGCACAAGTTGTACACACATTGCTAGACAGAGAACAATATCAAAATGAAGTCACAAACGCCATTTGGCAGCATTAAAGAAGAAGAAGGACAACAGCAAGTCTAAATTCAGCCCTGGTTGTAGATAATCTTAAACAAATCATTTGGAAAATGTATCATGTGATTTGGTATGCCATATTCATGTTTGTTTTGAATTATAAAAGTTTGTTATTTGTTGCATATTGTCATTAGTAATGAGACATGAATTAATTAGTACAACTCCTAAAATAAATGCTGAAATAAAGAATGAAACATTAGTGTTTCATCTTCAAACATAATCGATTTTTATCATTTTCTGTGTGGTACAGATGAAAATTATCTGGAGCCCTAATAAAAAATATCATTAATTAAATCCTTTACTAATGGTAAAAGATACCTAATGGCATGTATTGATATCAAACCCATGCACAGGTTTTATAAAAGGGTGTAGTTTTAAAAAACATTGTTTTTTTGTAATGCAGTTTATTAAGTTTTACAATATAAGTGTATAGAGTAACATGAATTTTTTTCTGTTAATATAAAGAGTAACACAATATAGTAGACTAAGGGAAACTGAATGAATACAAAATAAATATGTTATATACAATATACTATTTAATTTTAATTTTTTTAAATGTGAGGGGTTAAACATCCAAATCTCCATGGGCATGGCCTTGATATTAATTGGCAGGAAATGATGTTGAATAAGAACAAATGGCAAGTCATCTGTAATCATTTACTTTATATAAAGAAACAGTTAAATGGTGGAAATGATATCAAATATTGTTAAATGGTTGTAAAATATTTTCATATTTAAATTTACACACAAAAAGTACTGTAAAAGTTTTGAGTCATATAATATTTAATGCATTTAACATTTACATTTTTTGTGTGAATTTAAACATGATCAATGGAATTGATTAATATTTTGAATATTTTCACGTTTTTGAATTCTGAATATATGATGTCAACTTGCATTAAATTATTACAATTGATGATGTTGCAAATCATTAGATTATTTGAAACTAACAAATAATAGGAATAATAGTTGGTTTTCTTTCAAAATGATATTTTTATTACAGGCTCAATAGTTATGAATGCAATGTTTTGGAGAGAGTGAAACTAGATTATAGGAGATAGATTGAATTTTTAATTCATAACTAACTGATCTTCTATCCAAAAAAAAATCTTACTGCACAACAATAATGTCTCTGTTCTGCTATCTTTTAACATTTATAATTATAAATTTTTTCAGCCAGTTTTACTAATCCAAATTTTAACTATTCGATTCTTGAGGATATCTGATCAAGACATTTTTTTAATTGTTATGACAAGTAGATGGTAAAAATATCAAATATGTAGCTTTGTTTTAATCACAAATTTTCTAATGGTGTTTGAAAACTTCTGATATTGTGAGGGTTGTGAATCAAACTATAAAGAACAATACATTTGAGTTTTCTAAAGTTATTTTCCAATATACAAAAGATTATGTTATAAAACATATTCTACTCTAGAATATGAATTGTCCATTAGTTCACTCATTTAAATCAAAATTCTAGTAGAAAATGTAATTTTATCATTTCTGAAATGATTTTTGTTCACAATAAAAAAATATATTGCTGGAATTTAAAGGTTATATATATTCCTTTAAAATGTTGTTTGGCTATTTTGGTTTGTTCATTTCCCTTATTTAAGAGTTCTTTTAAAGTAAATGATTACAGATGAATTGCCATTTGTTGTTATTTAATATCCTTTCCTCCCAGTTGACATCATTTAATATCATTTAACATTGATAGATGGTTTCAAATAATATTTTTACTGTCAAAATATATATTATTAATTAAAGTTTAAAATGGTTTTTTAAAAATCATTTTAAATCAAAACTTTCATTTTGAAAACATTGCTTTTAATAATACTTATTTTATTTTTTTTAATTCTAAGATACACTTTTTAAAATCTTTTTTTACTTGTCTGAAACAGAGATGAATCTTCAAATCAGTGACATCTCATATTTGCTGTTGAAAACAACAATTGCTGTCATTACAAATAAACTGTGTTGTACATTATATAATAATAGTAGATATTTTTGTCAATGCTCTGGTTAATTCAAATGAGATTTGTTGGTCATGTTTAATTGAAATTTCTTTTTATAATTTAAAATGCTGTCAAGATGAAATTACAATACAGCATTAAATGAAATGTTGTTGTAGAATAGCAAAGTGCTATTCTACAACAACATTTTGTAAGTGTCAAAGTGTCAAACTGTCCATTTTATGGCATTTGTGTTATTCCTCTAACTTACTATATAACAAAACTTAATAATGTAAGATAAGAAGACAACCATAATAAATTCCAGCACAAACGTTTAATGAAACTGATGAACACTTTTAGCTTCATTAATAGGCCAGTTTTAAATCAAATAACATAAACCTATAGAATTCAATGCTGAAATATTAGAATGCATAGATTTTTTATAATTTTACGTTACAAATTTAAAAAATTTTGGTAGAAAAATGTAAATATTACATTTATTGAACGTGTAAACTGGAACTAACACAGAAAAATCATATCTTTCTCACACTTTCCAGCACAATAATAAACAAACATATGTCACATTCAGGGTCTGCATCAATTGAATACAAAATCAAACATCTATAGCACGGGTTCCCAACCTATGGGTCGCGACCCAGAAGGGGGTCGCGACGGGCTTTCTGTGGGGTCGCCAACTTATACAGTAAACTAAAAAAAATATTCACTATAATGCAATTTTTATTTTTAATGGTGTCTTGAAGTTTGAATAATTTCATATATTTTTTTTAAATTAAAATAAGTGTAATCTAGGTACGCTATTCTGTCACAGTTGGTTGAAACATGTGTTGAGAGTTTGAGAGAAATAAATTAAATGTTGAGAATGACATGAGATTGGCATTAACAAAAACTCTCCCGCGAATTTTGAAACTGGTTAATAACTTGCAATTTCAACCATCGCATTAAATTATTAAACAATTTTAATAAAATTTAAAGAAAAAAACTAATTTCGTTGTTTTTTTAATTACCTTATTAAAAATGCCTTTTTCAATTGTATCGGGGTCGCGGGACACTTGGCTTTTATAAAAAGGGGTCGCCACCTGAAAAAGGTTGGGAACCGTTGATCTATAGAATGTTTGATTTTGTATTTATAGGAAAGTTGGCAATGTTCCGAACTTTGAAGTGAGTTCAAAGTTCGGAACATTGCCAACTTTCTTATCTTTACCAATAGTAAGGATAAGATAGAAAACAGCAGAACTTCTGAGAGTGTATTCCATACTGCTTTATGACAGCAGATTTGATAGAAATCTGACATATATAGGCTTAACAAGTAGATCTTTAGCATAAAGGCTCAAGGAATATCAATATGATATTCAAATATTCTGCTTCTCTATGTCCACGAAAAAATCTCTCTCTTATAGCCTAGACAAAAGCTATGATCGATTTCTCCTTCATGACAATTTTCAATATCCCAAAAAACACCAATTGGTGGTAATGCTTCCAAAGACACATTTTGAAATTTTGCAGCTAGATTGTTTTGTGGGCTATTTCTCTTATTCATCTTTGCCATCTTATATATAAATTTTGCAATTAAAACAATGCATGAGAAGATTTGTGGATACACATAGTATGCCTGCAACAATTTTATTAATATCTGAGTATTTTTGTATAATAAGTACCATCAATGCATGCAGAATGGCGGATGGAATTTTTAGAAATATGATATTAATAAAAACAAACATAGTACAGCTGTAACATAATATGCAAGTGAACAAGGGGTGTTTCCATGATGGGCAGAGGCAAAGCTTTTAAAATGCACATTCAGTAACCACAAACTGGAGACATTTGAGATATTTTCCACAACACTGAAAATGAAGTTGAATTAAAGTAATGAATTTTTATCTATATTCACAGCATGACAATCAATCCAGCAATGAGTTGCTTAACTTTCTCAGAAACATTTGGTGGTGCTATCTGTTATAATATTTTTTTATTACAAACTTTTTATGTTTTTGAACTATTATAAAATGGCAAAAAGCTTATTTTGAGGGTAGGGATGGGTTTTTATTTTAAAAAATTGTAAATGCTAAAACGAGTAAAATTGTTATTAAGTCTGACTCTACTGGAGATACACACGACCCCTTGTATCTCCCCACCCCCTTGACCTTTAATCACCAAAATTTAATAGCATCAATCCTCCTAATAAAAAAACCTCCCTGCAAAATTTAAAAAATTTTTGATAAAAAGCACAGGCGTTATTAAGCTTGAAATAGAGTAAACAAAATCATGTTCCTACATACACTATACCAACAACATCCATACAGAAAAAAACCCCAATTTTTTGCATTTTACAGTTCTGAGTCCAAAAATGTTTATTAAAGTGTTTAATTTATTGGTAGTTTAAATAGTTTTATGCAGATAACCCTCAATATGTGTGGTTTCAATCAGTATGCGTTTGTTCTGAGGGAAGTTCAACATTGCCAGTTCAACACAGCTCAGAGCTAGCCATGCTAAACTGATCCTTTCCACTTCAGCTCACTTTTAGTTAGTAGGAAGAAGTGAAATCTTTATTGTCCTAGTGCAATACTATTATTCAGATAGTTTAATTCCTATTTTCACATTTAATTAATATAATTTCTACAAACATTTTTGTTTTCATGTTTTAACTTTTATGGAAAACTCAATAGAGAAAAAAGAAGATACTAAGTTTTGAGAGTGATGTTTGATAAATATTTTACTTAATTTAAAAAGTTTTTATTTTGATTTTTTGTTTGGTCTACTTTAGTGATTAGTCTAAATACCGCATAATGAATTTTTAATGTTATTTCCCTGATTTGTTTTTATTTTTATACTATACTATGCTGCTGTACTTTGTCTAAAATCTTTAATTAATTAATAATTCTATATAGATATGTTTTTTAATTTGCTTTTTTCATTTTCCATGTTTTTACTCTGTCCAAGCAAATCTTAGGGACTCTTAGCTTGATTTCTGGTTAGGTTCTCATCCTAAGTTATGGTAGGTTAGTTTAGTTAGTGAGTAAGTTAATGTTTAAAAAAATAAAAAATAAAATAAATAAAACAAAATTTAAAAAAATAAAATAAAATAAAAATAAAAAATTTGGGGTCTTGCATGTTTGTCTTTTGTCAGTCTGTTTGTCTCATCTAGTTTGTTATTGTGTTTGTTTGTTTTATCGTGCTGTCTGTCTAGCTGTTAAGGAGTATTAAGATTCACACTCACGTTCAGTTTCATTAGCATTAAGTAGTTATAAGTCTTCCTACTAACAGCCACTTGACACTGACCTCTACACTTAGCTATTCATGGTGGCACTGAATCATTGGTGTTTGCTACACTCGGGTTTTCTTTTAGACCCTTCGGGAGACTGTGGCCTTTTAGCCTAAAAACTGTATGCCAACATCAAACATAGAGGGTACTGTAGCCATACGTATGCTGTTCAGAGGGATCCTACCTTTCTCTACTATCTATCTCCTCTCTCTCCTCCTTTCCCTCTCCTTTCCCTTACCCTTTTTTCCACTGGCTAAATACCTCGTGTACAGCTGAAGTCTTTCTTGTATGTATGTCCAAGCAAATCTAAATTTAAATGTTATGATTTCAAACAACTTAATGATTTTATTTGTGAATTAATTTATTTCCCATTGATTGTTAATTTGATATGTGTGGTTTCCATATATGCAATATAATTGCAGAACCAATTAACTGCATGTATTAAGGATTACAGTTGACCCCCTCTATAACACTGTTGGTCATTCCATTTTATATGAATTCCATGTTGTACGAGTCACTTAGATTTTACAAATACATGAGCCATTCACAGCCTGGCATACGTATTTGTAAAATCTAAGTGACTTGTACTGTACAACATGAAATTCATATAAAACGGAATTATCAACAGTGTTATAGGGTACCTGTATTTTTATATGTAGATTGTACCTGTATTTTTATATGAAAGAAATGAATCTGTTTTTATTCAGATGCATCAAAATGTTTCTTTGTAAGCATATTAAATGTCTTTGGTGCTCCATTTTAACTCTTATCTGCTAGGGATATAAATTTATAATTAAAATTAATATTTAATAAATAATGAATAAGCTATTATAAATATTTCTTTAATTGATTTGAATTATATAAAATACATAAATAAAGTTAAAAATTTTAAATTTAATCTCTTTTGTCAGTGAAAAGAATAATATATTTGAAAAATGTCGTCGAGAGAAACAGGGGTATCTTTACCCCATTCTCAAAGTAGTCCAAGTGGTATGGATTGTGTATCTTCCTCTCCAGAACCAAAAAGAGTAGGACGTATGATGTCAGTAGAAATCCATTTTCTTGATGATTCAGTAAATATGTTTCAAATCCAGGTAATTTTATTTATACAAATTAATTTGATGAATGCATTTTAAATTTGATTATCTAACTTTACAGATTTTTATGTAAAGTGCTTTAAATTTTCTTTTCTTATATAAATATACAGTATGGGATGTTTGAAAAGTTTCTGGAAAGTGGTATTATTCATATATAGAATGCTACATTTATAATTGACATAAGTATAAACTTCAGGGTTCTACTTCATTTCTTTAAAAAGTGATTGTTAAAACAAGGTTCAACAATATAAAATAAATTTACTTAATAAAGAGAAAAATAAAATTATTTATCAAAGAGAATACACCTCATTTATATTTAATGTATCTTTAGTCTTACACAGAATTAGAACATTAAACTATTCAGTAAAACAGTATTCATCATAAACTATAAAAACAACCACTCATATCTTTAAATACAGTGTGAATTTTACTTTACCTAACATTTTCAGGTGTTTTAAATGTCTTTTCTCAGGATAAAAACTGATTACAATTTAGAAATAAGAATGAAAGATGTATTTTGGAACAATTTGCATTTCAAAATTTTAAAGCTTTAGAATCTCAACCGTTTGGCTGCATATGTTGGACTTCCACATAGATTAAAAATAAATTAACAAGATGACATATTCCAACATTGAAAATTAACATGTATGTTGAACAGAAACGTACTCGGCAAAATAATTATTCAAGTAACAAACACCTTATTTTTTGCCAAGGGAGTTTTATTAAAAAACTAACGTTTTTGATCTACTCCATAGATCATCTTCAGGTTTAAACATTCGAATTTGGAATAACAAAAAATAGAACACCAAATTCAAAGAGATAAATACCGATAACGTAGCAACTAATTAAAATAAAAGTTAAAGCGTAAAAATACATAAATGTAAAAATAAATAACATACAACCATTAAATATTATTATTATAAGCCACTCTCCTTTAACCAATAAAAATCATTATGGTTCCCATAACGCAATTGCGGATATGGCGCAATTCAAGAGCTACTTGTAAGTTTTTTAAGTTTTTGAACGGCGTACTTCCATGCTGAGGGTAGGCCCTCTGCATCTCTGGCGTTTATGCATTTTTCATTTAGCTTGCTCCTATATATTTCCATTTTTTCAGCAGTTTTCGCTAAAGTTGTGGAGTGCACTTGCTTGATGATTTCTGCATCCTCCCATCTAACTACGGATCCTTGGGCCTGAGCCATCTGGGCCAGAATTGTTGCGTTAGATCTTTTTCTAATATCGTATTTATTCTCTTTAACCCTTATTCCTAGGTTTCTCGTTGTAACTCCTATGTACTCCTTTTCTATTCCTAACTGCTGGTTCTCGTAAAACTTAAAAAACTTACAAGTAGCTCTTGAATTGCGCCATATCCGCAATTGCTTATTGCATATATCCGCAATTGCTTATTGCATATATCCGCAATTGCTTATTGTAATCTGCAATTGCATATCCGCAA
This sequence comes from Centruroides sculpturatus, assembly GCF_000671375.1. NCBI lineage: Eukaryota > Metazoa > Arthropoda > Arachnida > Scorpiones > Buthidae > Centruroides > Centruroides sculpturatus. The sequence goes on along the minus strand of NW_019385741.1, from coordinate 153,821 downwards.
TTGCTTACAATAATAATATTTAATGGTTGTATGTTATTTATTTTTACATTTATGTATTTTTACGCTTTAACTTTTATTTTAATTAGTTGCTACGTTATCGGTATTTATCTCTTTGAATTTGAATTTGGTGTTCTATTTTTTGTTATTCCAAATTTGAATGTTTAAACCTGAAGATGATCTATGGAGTAGATCGAAAACGTTAGTTTTTTAATAAAACTCCCTTGGCAAAAAATAAGGTGTTTGTTACTTGAATAACATGTATGTGTTGGATTTAAAGATATGAGGGATTGTTTTTATAGTTTAGAACATTAAATATATTTGAATAAGCTTAAAATATTAAATAAATAATTTATAAAATACATATTCTAAATTGAAAAATTTACAAAAGAAATTTGCATTTTTTAAATAATTAAAAAAGCATTTTGCAGAAATATAATATTACTTTATCACATAATTCCAAATTTCAGAAAGATGTAAAGTTGGAGTATTGCAAGGTTTTATAATTTAATTAAAACTGATTTTATGGAAAATTTTATTATAACATTGAATGGCAAATATAAGATTTTAACTTCTTTCCACTGTTAATAGAATGTATATACTCATAATTTTTATTTCTGTTCCATGGAGTCCTATTTATACACAATCTTCAAACAAATGCTGATAATTTAGATAGAAGTTTATTAACTAATTTTATTAATTTTTATGTTAATTGATTGGTAAAGATTATAGGAATGGATAAAAAAATTTAAGTTGTTTCTTAATGGTATTAAAAACATTTAGGCACATACAACATTAAAATAAAAGAAAGTAAAGGTTAGAAGTAAGTACTTTCTTTATAGCAGAACTTTTTATAAATTTACAAAATTTTAAATAGAACTTAATTGAATTGAAGAAATAAAAATACAAGTTATTGAATTTATGTATAAGTTTGTGCCATGTTATTTTGCCTTTTTTTCTTTTAGTGAAATTGTTGCTGTTAATGCTTGGAAATATTTCATTTCATATTATCACATTCCTATTATGCATGTGTTATTGCTGGAGTATAGGTGCCACTCAATCTCACTGATGCCAACAAAAGTGAATGTGCATCTGGTGCTTCTTTAATTTATCATTATCACTGTGCTTGTGACCAACGGCAATCCTTCTTATGTAGGAAATGCCATATGTTCCTGACCTAACAAACATTAGGTCACAAACATAAATACATAGTTGATTGAATTTTCACATCCATATTTCATCATAATTCAGTTCTAAAGTCAGCAGTACAAACTTATGTGTTAACCCAATACTGTAACAACATAACGTGTAAAATATATTTATAAATATTGTTGTGAATGAATTTACAGTTAAAAAATCCATCAATGAAATGCATAACTTTCCCAGCAATAAAGATAAAATTGTATGTGGTACCATATTTTATGATATTTTATTTTTAAAAAACTTTTTAGAATTTATATAATTAATTATTATAAAAGGCAAAAAGCTTAATTTTGAGGGTAGAATTGAGTTTCATAAGAAAATGTAACTGCTAATAACAAGTAAAATCTTCATTAAGTCCAACTCCCACTCAAGATATGATAAGTGATCCCTCTCTAGCTCCCTACCCTCTTGACCTTTAACCACTAAAATTTAATAACATCAATGCCCCTAATACCCAAACCTCCCTGAAAAATTTTAGAAATTTTTGACAAAAAGTACAGGAGTTATTAAACTTTAAAATGGGTGAACAAAATTGACTCCTCCACAAACACAGACTATATACGTACATTATAGAAAAAAAAATCTCAACTTTTTTTACTTTTCTTGATCTTCTTGATTTTCTTGAAACATCAAGAAATTTCAAGATCTCCTGATTCCAAAAATGTAAAAATTTTGGGAGTCCTTTTTACCAATTGACATACTTTACCTCTGTTATATACAGTATAACAGCCAGGAAATAAAAAAGCAACATTAGTAAACTAAAAATTAAATACAGTCATTTACAGTGTAGGGCCATTAAGCTGTGGGCTTAATCCATGAATTCACTTAAGCAGTGCAAAAAGCTTGGATCCCAATTTTTTGACACTATAGATCGTACGGACCTGGGCATGGCCTCTCAAACACTTGAGGCAGGTGTTGACAGCTGTCATTTTGGCATTTCAAATGTCCATGATTGACGTGCTATGAACTATCGCAGATTAAATATTTAAATGCTGGCTTATAACTTTAAAGAGGTATTTATAGAAGATTAGTCTTTTATTTATCAATAAACAATAAAATAACTTACAATGAAATTCAAATACAGTATTAATCTGTTTTATCCACACTGAGTGTCAGTGTTATGGAAGCCGCCATTGTAACTGATTCACACCTTACAATGCTACAAAGTTAATCCGCAATAAATCCACAGTAGTAATTTTTATGAAAAGATGTGAAATAAAATGTTTTAAATGTATTTGATATTTTGTTATTCTTAAATAATAATTTATTATTAATTTCAAGACCGTTAATCAAAAAATATTTATTTTTTCATTGTTTATTGTAATTTATGCATTATCAAAAATTATTTAAGTTGCAGTTAAGCACTTTGGACCCCAATCACTGTGGCTTAATGGCCCTACATTGTAATTGTAATATAAAAAACAGTATGATGTAATCTATGAAAAGATACCTTAAGTCAGAAAAGTAAATTTTATTGAAGAGCAAAACAATGCAATTAAGATCAAAATTTTTGATTTTTAGGTTTTCATTTCTTAGGTGTTGGTACAAAAAAAAAACAAATTTCTTTGTTTAAATGTAATTTTATAATTGTTTTTCATACAAATTTTAAGAAAAATGTTAACAAAACACACACCAATAGCATAGAAATCCAGAAAAAAAATATTTAATAAGTAAGTGACAAATGTTTTCAATCATCTTAAACAGCAATTAGCAAAAGCTAAAGTGAAAATACAGTATATGATGACACTCCAGAATTTCCCACAAACAAAGGTATTAGACAAGGAGACTTAATATCACTCAAGCTCTTCACGGCAATCCTAGAAAATGTAAAATAGACTGGAAGAACAAAGATATATCTTTAGATGGAGAACGCCTCAACTATCTAAGATTCACTGACGATATCATCCTGATAGCTAAAGATCTTGCAGAACTACATGAAGTAGTCAACAATTTAAACAAGGTTAGTGATGAAATTGGCCTTAAAATGAACTTGGTGAAAACGAAAGTCATGTACAATGAACTGGTGAAAACGAAAGTCATGTACAATCAAGACATAACAATAAATGACATCACACTAGAAATGGTAGTTGAATATATATACTTGAGACAAGTATAACACACAAATCTGACTCACTACTTCCAGAAATCAACATGAGGATCAAACTAGCATGGTCTACATTCAGACGAAATTCTGAAATCTTTAGGTCTAAAATGCCAATCCATTCTCTGAAGAAAAGAGCATTCAATCAATGCATACTACCAGTCATGACTTATGGATGTGAAACTTGGACACTAAAGAAAGAAATAACAGCAAAACTCCAAGTTGCCCAAAGATCAATGGACAGATGAATGCTAGGAATGACCAAGAGAGATCACAAAAGAATATAGTGGATTAGACAGATAACCCAGGTAACTGATGTGATCCACAGAATTAAATCTCTCAAATGGCAATGGGCAGGACATCTGGCAAGAAGGACTGACAACATATGTTCCATGAGAATTATGATGTGGTATCCACGGGGAATCAAGAGATCCAAAGGACATCCAAAATTAAGATGGGACTATGACATAAGAAACAAGCAGGCACAACATGGTGGAAAGAAGCAAATGATAGGCAAACATGGGCACAAATGGAGGATAATTATGTAAAGGAGGCTACACCATAATTTGAAATGGTAGAACAAGCTAAAGCTGATGATGATGATATACAACAGATAAATTTCAATGTTTCTAAAGCCAAACAACCACTGGATTACATCAGGATACTTTTCTGCAATTGTATTTAATTAATTAATTAATTAATAATTTGTCACTAGAGGGAGGCATTAGGTGCCATCTCTTATTAAATTTAATAAGTATAATTAAATCAATATAAATTAAATAATTTAGAATATTATAAAAGAAAAGAATCGGCTTGGAGCAGACTTGAATCCACAACTCCCGCTTACCGTGCAAATGTGTTGCCAGTTACTCTACCTGAGCCTCCGTTCTAATCTCTTCTTCCAGACATATTTAAATATGATGTAACCATCCTTGGTTATATAATATTACTACATTTAATATGATTTTATTTTTTTTAATCTTAAAATGTACTCTAAATGTACAGTACAATTATATATTATTATTAATATGTATTATTTTTTTTATTGCAGTATAAAACACTGGGACATATATTATTTGAACAGGTTTGTAGAATGTTGAATCTTTTAGAAGTTGATTACTTTGGACTTCAATATTCTGACGCATCAGGAACAAAAGTATGTATGATAAATATTAATAATTAATTTATTTGAATAAGAACAGTAATAAATATAATTATCACTTAGAATTTTATGTTATATTATTTTATATATTTTTTTTATTATTTTAAATTTTTTATGTTTGTTATATTGTATCTTATAATGATCATAAAAATTTTATCTGAATTGTATTTCGTAGTATTAAAACAATCTATTAATTTTCTTTTTCCATTTATAACCCACTTCCTTCTAAATTAATGCTGTTTTTTAAAAACATTGTTTTTTTTGAGCCTATAGTTTAAGAAAGCGAGAAGCAAATAAATTACATTATAAAGTTTAGAAATAATCAAAAATAAGTGGAGGTTTTTAGTTATTTTCAGTTTTAATTTTTTTTATTTTAATTGGTTGCTTTGTTAAATGAGACACTGGCATATTAAGGTTATATGGCTGACCATAATTTTACCCATTATGGAAAGGTCTAACCAACCATAGAGTCAGTCAGCACAAATGAGAGATGAAGAATAACATCTAATTTGTACTGTCCACAATTAATTTTGGGTCTGAGTTATATTTCAACCTAAATCCTAGCAACAGTAAATTCACACCACATAATAATCATTTAATTAATTTTTCATTTTAGAGTTAAGTGAATTGTTTCTTTTAAAATTATAGTTTCACATATGTACAATTTAACAATTCTTAAGGATAATATTTATTTTGTTGAAATGAAAAAGATTTTTTTCTTTCTCATTAATATTCATACTTACAAAACAATCAGAATAAGAAATATGTATGCATTGTAATAACCGTTGATGGTTATAATGTAAGTTATATATATATACTGGAAGAGGAGATCGGACTGGAGGTCCGGGTGGCGTAACTGGTGATGCATCTGCACGGTAAGCAGGAATTGTGGGTTTGAGTCCTGCTCCGGGCCAATTTTTTCTTTTAGTAATTCTAAATTATTTAAACTAATTAATTAAAAATTATGATTATTAAAGTTATTAAGAGATGGCACTTAATGCTTTCCTCTAGTGCCAAATTGTTTGCATAATTTATTTAGAAATATATCTATTTCTATCCTGATAGCATTCAGCTTTGGTTGGTGTCTAGCTTTATAGTATATTGGGTTTAACAATGTTGTTTGTTTAAATATGTATGCATTTACATATTTAAACGAACAACATTGCTAAACCCAATATACTATAATACCAATATACTTATTACATCTCTTATTTACACTAAGAAGCAGGTATTAGTAGCATATTTTATTCATAAAATGTATATACAGTAAATGAGATTATGGGCATTTAATACAAAGAAGAGAAGACAAAAAAATATTAGAGAAGACTGGTTTTCTACTATATATTTTTCACCAATGGTATTAAGTGTTAAAAGATAATTTGCACAATTACATTTAAATAAATAATCTTTATATATAGAAAAAGTTTACATAAAATTTTTCAGTCAGAATTGTTTATGGTACAACAAAACTGAATTTTCTCTGGATCATCTGATATTCAAGTCTGACAAAATGAATTCTTTGCATACTAATGACAATGTATTAAAAATAATAATACAATGTTTAATGTTTACTCAGGATATATTTTTCTTCAATTTTTAATTTTGAAATATATGACTATTTACAAAAATATTATATATTTTGGTAAATAGTCTTATACTTCACAATTAAAAATTGAATAAAAATAACTAATTTTTCAACAAATCATAAGTACTGAAGACAAATAGGAAAATTATCAAAAATGGAGATGTATAGTTTTTATGATTTTTTTGTAAAATTGTTAAAGTATTAATAATGTAATACAAATATGTTTAAATGTAAACAGAAACTGTTGTATCTATTTTATTTATAAAATCAAGCCTCTGCAACAGGACTAATCCTAATAGTAATAAACTTATTATTCTATATATTTATATAATATAAAAATTTTGCTTTTTGATACAGCAGCATATTCATTGTTTATTTCCAACCTAAATTTTACAAATACAGTTATCCCTCTATAGTCCGACGTTTTTTAATCCGACATGCTCAGTAGTCCGACGCACCTCCCGTCAAGGTACCCGTCCCCGTTACGTGTCTGCTTGCACAGAAGCATGTCGCGATGTGAATCTCCCCATCCAATTCTTACTCGATGACACACATTTCGTGTGTTTTATGTGAGCAGTTCTGTTCGAACAGTTGGAGTAGAGAATATTGTAAGTTACTGCTAGCAAAACAATGCGAAATATGTAATTATTTTCGGTA
>NW_019385741.1:120983-146255 GCF_000671375.1 Centruroides sculpturatus | reverse complement strand
GTTTGTCTCTTTTATAATAAATGAATTTATCTATTTCTAAGTAAAAATTGAAAGTGTCTGTAGAAGTAATTTTTAAAATATCCTTTTTATTGATAAAGTTTTAATACTTATTATTATAATCTAGACATGTTAATCCTTAAATATACTTGTATATTGGGCTACAAGTAGGCCTATATATTATATATACTTGTGGCCCAAAACTCCTTGACTTCTTCCAGTGCGGCCCAGAGAAACAAAAAGGTTGGACACCCCTGCTTTAAATGTAAATGGGTCTCTTATTCATTTATATTTAGCACAATCCAAATCTTGAAAATAAAAATTTAAATAAATTTTAAAACACTCAATGCTTTATAAACAATTTTGTCAATATTCAAATTTTATTTGAAAAATTTGTTTGTAAATTAAAAACATTGACAGTGCCACTTTGTAAATTTTTTATCAACTGTTCTATTTTTTTTAACTCTTAGTAATCTTATATAAATCAGTACACACCTAAATAACTCAAATAGACACTTTAATTGAAACTTAGCTAACATTTTAGCCAAACTTAATACCAATAAATTTTAAATTCAGTAAAAATGGAATGTTTATTAATGGAACAAATGTTTTCAGCCATCAGTCACTTACAACTTTCTCATGAAGATACATAGCATCGTTTTTGGCCTTATTATCTGAGATATCATTCCTTCACCAAAACTCCAGGTTATCATGTTTGAGCCCTCCTATGTTTCACCACCAATGTATGAGCCAAATCACTATATCCCAGACCTAGAAAGCATCATTGAAGGTCTTGATAAAATGCATAAGAAGTTCTATAGATGGAAGTCCACTTTTGAAATCTTCAATATTTACTTTCCTTGTCTGGTGGCTTCTTTCTGGAAGGCATTATGTACATCCACAAAATGGTTATAAGCAAACAATATTGTGGCTAGTAGGGTTGAAAAGATTTACAAAGTTCTCTGACTATTTGCAATTTTAGGAAAATGATTTCTGTATTTTGAAGTAACTGGAACTTTCATTATGAAACCAGAAGAGAATCACAACCTTGGACAACTGAAAACAGACGACATTGCTACTGTAGTAGGGAAACATGGAATAGAAAAATTCTCATGACAATAGTAATGTATGTGTAGTATCATGCCAATAGTAATGTATGTGTAGTATCATGCCAATTAGACATACGTTACACAATAGTGTGGAATGTTCATTGAAAAAATCTTGCACTTTAGTTATATGAGATAGCTCATGGTCAATAATTAGTTTCTGATGACAATAAGTTGGGTTGCAGTAGGAATGTTGGTGAATGAGGTAAAAAATAATGAATGAAGGTAATGACAGCAAGGACTGTAGATAATATGTATGGTTAAGGAAAAAAAACACAGGAAAAAATTATTTTTTTATGGAAATTAGTAAAAATCGGTTGGAATATTGAAAAATTGTGTGAGAGTATTGAAAAACTGTGCCTTATTTAGCTTGTATGAAAGAAAGTCCACTGAAGAGGGAAATATTATAATTTCCAAAATGCATCTGGGCAGTGGTGATATTCGAAATATTTAACAAAGGGTTCTCTAACAGAAAATTTTTCCTTAACAATTTTTTTTTCGCTCAAATGATGCATTAGCAACATTAGCGCAAAAACAGACCTTAAGATACCCATATAAATAAAAAGGATGTGTTCGCAAAATTAAGTCAGTTAAAATTTAACATTGTTTATGCCAGAACTATATTTTTTTTGATAAATAATAAAAAAGAGTGTTCAAAATGGTTTATTTTGTACATATTTTAATATTTTTCATTCAAAATATTTTATAAACATAAAAATTGGCTTTTTTTAATCAGAAAAAGTCATAGGGAAAGCAGTTAAACAAGAAAAACTTTTCTAAATCATTTATTTTATCGTTAGGTATTATTATAATAATAGACAGATGTCATCGTCTCTCGAAATACAATATCTTTCTTATTTCGCTGTTGATAGCCCGACACGTGCTCCGCAGCCATCTTGTATTTTCTCGCGCGCGTGGGATTGTGGGATCTCTCTTATGACTGGATCTAGTTTCGAGAACTCTCTCGAGTCGATCGCGATTGAACCTCGTTTTAGTCGAGATTGAAACGGTCGATGGAGGTTGCACTAGGCGAACAGGGTATAAGGCTCTAGTTTAGTAGTGTTACAGAGTATAATACGTATATTTTAATATATTTTTTAAAAGAAACAAAACCACTGAGAAATGTTATGTGTGTTTAACAACGGGTTCGGAAAACTTTGAAAATGTTAACAACGGGTTCGGCCGAACCTGTGCGAACAAAACCACTGAGAAATGTTATGTGTGTTTAACAACGGGTTCGGAAAACTTTGAAAATGTTAACTGAATATCACCACTGAATATCACCACTGCATCTGGGTAAAATAAAGTTGTTGATTGGCTAGTATTTTTGGTTTATGTGGATGTGATAATTGTTAGAAAATAATGGTGTCTGAACCAGTTGCATATTTCAATAAGTGGAAAGCATTTGCCACTATCCAACATTCATAGGTTGGATAGTAATTGATAATGCATGGCCTGGCAAATTCTGTGAAGCAATGAGACTTGTTTTCATTTGCATGGTGGTATGAACATTCACAACCACCATATTTGGTTGAAAAAAATTCATATGTTCACCAACAAACTTCATTACACTCACCATCCACATACCATTACCACGTAATGGTATGGTGTGGTTTCACAGAATTCTGTATCATTGGTTCTTATTATTATTATTTTTTCTTTTAGAAAAATTCACATATACAATAACTCCATGCTGTTGAGTGCATTGTGCAGCAAATGCAGTTTTTAGAGCATGGAGATGAAATGCACATAGAGCAATATCTTTATAATTGTCAATTCCACATCTGTAATTGAAATAAAATTATTGCATTTTGTTTCTTAACTCCTGAAATTCATTAGAAAACATATATAATATGCACATTAAGGTGTCTGCAGAGCTAAATTTTTACTTAGGTGGGTGAATTTTGAAGTAAAATTTTTCCCAAAAATTGAAATCACATACTCAAAATAGTATGTATACGAAATTTGGTTAAGATTTGCCCAATAGTTCTCTCTAAAGAGAGCTTTGAACATCCTATATTATAAAAGTTTCCTATATCACCAGTCCTATCACTCAGTATGCCTTAATGTACTGTACTTCAATGGTAACTGTATTAAAGCAGTCTAGTCTAAAAAGAGTATAAAAGAATAGATAAAGCAGAGTAAGGCATTTTTGTCTAATGTGTCTTCTGTGTGAACTGTGGATATTTTTGCTTTTTGGCAAGAATTGTTTGCTGTTTGGTTGTCATCATGACTGGTTTTGGTCACTCATAAAAATTTGTGCTAACTAAAACTCTTTCCTTCAGTCTTTTGTTGCTTTTGCAGCTCTGTTGAGAAGTCTTCTCTATATCTTATCAGTGATTGTGCAAATAATTTTAATTTTATTAAAATGTCATTTTATAAAAGTCGTATTTATTAAAGTTCAACCTATGCAATTTTAACACTTAATAATACATTTGTACACATTTTTAATACATTTTAACTGATCTCTGAGCAAACTTTTACGAAACTCGGCAATTACGTTTGCATCATTGTAACTTAGATAACGTCATGAATTTATTCCAATATTAGCGATTGGATTTTTATATAATTACTAATTTTCTGGAATTACAGGCAACACCATATTTTAGTACAAACATTAATACAAAATTAATACAAAATACATAATATTAGTACAAACAAATTAATAAACAAAATGTAATTGTTAATAAAAAACCAAAATTTTAAAAATTATATATTATATTCACTTAGTTATTTCGGCAATGTTATAAGTAGTATTGTTCGGTATGTTTTAAGATATATTTTATTTATAAGATCTCATAAGCAATTTTAAATTTTATAAGAACAGATGTTTTTATTTTTTTCTTCAAATTTATTTAACTTTTTATATAATATCAACAAAAACGTTACAAATATCATGAAGTACATTGAGTAATAAACTATATCGATTATTAGTAATATATTTTTATTTACTGTGCGATATTTTAAAATATAACACCAAGAAAAGTGATATTTTAAATCATGATTGTAATAACTACTAAAAAACCATAGCTTGATAGACCCAGAATTTTTACTACTTAATTTTATTATAATACTTAAATGCAATAATTAAAGTATATATTACGGTGATTAAAGTAATAATTAAACACATTTCAAATAATTCAGAAATCTGTNCCGGCACACGTATTTGTAAAATCTAAGTGACTCGTACAACATGTAATTCAGATAAAACGGAAAAATCAATGATCTTATAGGGGGGTCGACTGTATAGACAAAAAACACTACTTCAAAATATACTAAAACATATACAGAAACATAATACTATCAGTTGATGTTAAGTAATATGTAGTCAAGACAAAATAAACTGAACCTTTTAATATAACTTTTATTACAATAACAGTACAAGTATTTACAGAAGTTTATTTCAAATGAGCACACTTTCTGCAACTACACACTTCTGCCAATGTTTATGCCTCTTATTAAAACAGTCTTACAGCTCATTCTGCATTATCTCTTTGAGTACAATTGTTGCAATACTTTTGCTGATTTAAATCCTTGATCCTTCAAAATAGGTTTCATTTTGTTGAAAATATGAAAGTTTGTGAGAGTGTATAGAAAATTTTGTTTTTAATGTCAAATAATAAATAATCATTGTAATTTATTTTTTTTTTTTATTTACTTACATTACTTACTTGTACAATGTTATTTTATATTTACTAAAAATATCATATTGTTGTCTTGAACAATATTATAAATTTAGAGAATATGATATATAGGGAAGACCCTGAACAGTTAAAGGAAATTAAAGAAAAAGTGGTTAAGCTTACGGATACAGTACATACAGGTTTTAAGAAAAGACATATCAAGAAAATGAAATGGATCATGAATAAGCAAATACTGGAAAAAAGGAAGAAGAATAGTTTACTATTTATCTTACGGGACCAAGTTGAAGTTCCGGAAAAAGTTAGGGAGGTACTGAAAAAAGGTCCAAACTTTGTTTTGGCTAATGCAGGGGTCAAGGCAAACCTCAATTCTAGAACTGGAGAGAGGAATTTCAGGACTTGGTGGTATGGAAAGCAGTTATATAACACAAGACCAAACAAAAAAGACAAAAGAAAGTATTAGCAACAAAGATATAAAACAAATGTGAGAATGGTTGAGAAAGAAAGGCTTAGGCTTAACAAGATCAGACAAAAGCAAGCATTTGGTTATTATGAAAAGGGAAACTTACAGTAAAAGTTTGGAGGATTATATCAAATGAACAGAATGCAAAGGGATTGATATAAAAATTATTGAACACATCAATAGAGTTAAAAAATTAGAAAAAGCAAGCTAGCCAATGTATTAAGTTTTCTTAAAATATGTCAGAACATAAGACTAGGGATGACAAGATTATTTGCGTTTGCAAAAACACATAAGCACAGTAAAGAAATAAGACCAGTATTGGAAAAATGTAGAGGACCAACATATATTCTTGAGAAGCGATTGCAAAAATACATTACCACCAATCTTGAGAACAGTATATTGGTTGCACAGGACTCAACAAAAGTGGTGAAAGAATTACAAGACCTCATGTTAATGGATGAGGAAATAGGGACAGTAATGGACTATGAGAACTTGTACCCTTCAATAAAAGTAGAATCATGTTTTGCAGCATTAATGGAATTTATGCTCATGCAAATCCTGGAGTTAGTTAATTACACCAATGGCATGATAGAATTAGCAAGATTAGTATGATACAAATCATTTTTTAGACTTTAATAACCAAATATATAGGCAAAAGAGAGGAGTTTCCCTGGGGAGCCTTATACCAGGAATGTTATGTGAATTAGTGTTACAAAAACTGGAAAAAGTATTATGAATGGCTTCAAAGCAAATATTATGTATTTTAAAAAGTATATGGATGATGTATGCATAATTTGGAAGAATAACAAAAGCATCATTGAATTTATTGATAAGATGGGCTGAAATTGAAAATAGAACAAAAAACTTACTACAACTATATTTTTTTGGACATAAACATAGAATTTAAAAATGGAAGAATACATACATACAAGTGTGTACATCAAGCCAACACACAGCCTACTGTACATCCCTTCCAATTCAAATGATTCTTATCAATACAAATTAGTGGCATTCCAGGTACTCATCAGAACTTTTTTATATTGTGATAATGTAATAGATAGAATGAAGGAGCTGAACAGAATTAAACAAATGGCCACAACACTAGAATATTGAACTAGCACAATAGAAGGTCTGATTAGAAGGTTTGAAGATAACAAACCTAGGACAAAAAAAAATGTCAAACCTAGTGGAATCATGAAATACACTTTTAACAGAAGTATAACTAATATCATGAAAGAAATCACAGAATGTAAAGGATTTAATATGGTTGTAAAAATAGCCGCAACTATGTATCGAATTTTAAGAAACGATAAAGGGATAGTGTGAGGATTCGAATCCAGACTTTCCGTGTGTTTACATCATTTGTTCATAACGTCACATCATAACTATAAACTTGATAAATAACTGTCAACTTTCATACCTGGGAGAAAAACATCTGTTAAATTCTCGGGCCTGACAACGATGCTTTCTCATCACCTTTTGACCTAAAATCTTGATTTCAATATTACAACATTAGAACAGAACAACAAAGTAAGGGAGTCATCACCAGTTCCTCAATCGAACCACTCAAGTTTTTCCTGTGCTAAAATATTCAGATAACCTTCTCTCCTTTGGATATATCCCAGCCTTTGGATACCTCCTCACCTAATATTTAGTTAACTAAGAACTGTCTTCTTTTGTGTCTGACTGACTTGCAGCAGATCCAGATTTCCTACAAGGTATTTATCGCCATGCACAACTTCTGTAAACTCTCTCTCGGGAATCGCAAAAACGTTAATATCCGATATATTTATTTAATATCTATCAATCATAGAAATGTATCTAAAAGCTAGCATATTTAAAATCGAAATGTTGTATGGCTTATAATTACTCATTAAATAGTTGTTACGTTAACCCATCTCTGAGTAAGTCACTTCCGGTGCGCTGTCTCTCCATCCCAAATCCGTTCGCTCACATATGCAATCATTCGCACGAGAACACAATGGTTTCTGTGTCTGTCCATGAAGACACAGTGGTGTCAGTCCTGATGAAACTTGTCATTGCAATCTTCACCGATGCGATGTCGAACCTTCGGTCACGTGGTGCCGAAGTATAGGGAGGCCCTTCAGCATTGTCACAATAGATTAGATACAGAAGAAATGATCAGTGTGTACAGGGTACTATATGAAAATATGCAGTGGGGATAGACAAGGATTACATTGGTGTCACCATGAAGAACTTGAAAATTAGACTTAACTCTTTAAGCTCTGAAAACTCACTCCATCTCTGTCGTAATGACTAAATTGTTTTTACCTTTCAGGCTATGAGGGAACATGTATAGCAAAACTAGTCTAACAACTTTTCAATCAGCTGATTTGTTTTTAACAGATAAAGTTGATTTTTGCTGATTTTGTATTTAAAGAGTTAAAGCGTCATAACTTTTGAACACAAAAAGATAATTTTAAAGTCATTACACCAAAATTACATCATTACACATGCTCAGTTACAGCATGTGAAGGTTTTGAACATTCATTAGTCAGTTCAGAAAAATGGCTTTAAAAGAGAACATATTAAGAGAGCACATTGTACAAATGTATGAAAATAAAGTAAACCACTTAAAAAAAAAAAATTGGTGGTGGAGCATGTTTTAGCTGAAAGCTATAGTGAATCAGCTGTGTATAATATTTTTAAGAAGTATGAAATAGCTAGAACATGTAAAAGAAGGCTAGGAAGTGGAAGAAAGCTGATTGTTTTGAATGCTAAAAACTGGAGAGTATTGTGACACATATTTGACAACAAAGATGTAACTGCATCACCTGGCTAACTAGTCAGGTGGAGAATGCTAAAAAGTTCAATTGTCATCAAACATACATAGGTAAGACACTTAAGAAGATGAGCATAAAGAAAAGTAGGAAGAAGAGGATCCCAGAGTATACTGGTTAAAAAATTACTGAAATCTGAATGCAATGCAGATGGTTCATAAGAAATTTTAGATGATGAGAAAGAAGTACTTTTTCCTCTCTGGCATGCAGATGCTAGAAAATAAAATTTACTATTCGAGCAATGAAAATCAAGCACCTCCTGAAGTGAAATAAAAATTTAAGAAGAAATATGAAGAAAAACACATGCTGTACATTGTCATTTTAGCAGGTGTTTCAAAGCCTGTTTTTTAAGAAGGAATTCCTTACAATTGATTCTGACACTTATCAAAATGAAAGAAAATTCTAATCCCATTTCTTAACAAGCATCAAGATGATGATTTCATCTTTTGACCTGACATGACAAAGCTTCATCTTACTATACAAATTCAATCATGGAGTTCCTCAAAGCCAAAAACATTTCTTTTGTACCCAAAGTATCCATCAAATCTGTTACAATGCCAGCCAATTGAGGATTTCTTTGGAATTTTTTATAAATAGTATACAAGAAAGGTTGGCAGACAAAAAATACTACACAACTGATCTGAAGAATTTGACTTTCACTTTACAAAGTTGACATGAAGGCTGTCCAAAGGAGTTGAGTCTATCAAAACAAACTTATGGCACATTGCCAACCATGGTTCTTTAATTCTATACTATTGTAAATAAAATTTCTTTTAAAATATTATACTTTAAAAATAGTCTCAATTTTTTGTCTTACCTAATTATATAAATAAAAATGATAAATTATAAAATATTTTTAAAAATGCTTAATGAATATTTCATTATATACAACTTCATTTAGATTATGTAAATTTATAAGTTTTTGTAACATCACCATCATGATATGTTTCTATTGAAAACAATTTGAAAATTTAGATTAAATTTTTTAATTTGAATAATTGATAAATGCTAATTCTATTTTATAATAAATACAATCATAATAAATACAGTCAAACTTTGAAATTTACATAAGATTTAATGTGATGCTGAACTGAAATATCATAAACAGTAAGAATTATATATAGTAGTGCAGTTTACACATGACTTTGAGAGTTTGAAAATTTGCAAGGGAAGTGATTTGATGATGATAATGCAATTTGAAATGAAAAATTATACATTTAGTAATTTGCAGATAACTGAATGGTTCAGTTAACAGTAATATTGAATAAAAAAAATNAAGAAATATCCTATTGAATATATAATTTTATTAGTTATATTAAGTCTAAAATAATTGAGTTTCGTGTGAAATTTAAAATAATATAAATAAATATTTGTGTAACTTCCTTAAAATTATAGGCATCTTCCACTTAATGTCTTCTGCTTAATGTTTTTCTTGTAAAATGTTTCTTATAACTCAAACTTCATAGAACATATGTATCTGTTTATTTTTTGACTGATGTTTATGCAAGAAATATATTTACATAGCAAATCAATATATAGGAATAGTTTTAAGTTAAAATTTTAAATACAGTTGGTTAGAACATTAGAATGATATGTAGATGTTTTGAAAAGCTTTTCAAGTGCCAAGAAATGGAATGTCTGTGTTGAATATAGCTCATACTGGAAGGATCATCTTAACAGCATGTCATATTGCAATACCACCTGTAGTAGAAAACCTAAACATACTTTTTTGACATCACTAACAGTAAAGTTCAAGTAAAGTTCAAATCATGTTTCAGTTGTGACCTCCAGTTTTTATTCAGTCAAAAAGACACCTTATGACTCTTTGAACACAAATTAAGACTATTTATTTACACTATTTACAGAGATACACAGCAATATATCTAGATTGCTACTAATTATGATGTCTTAGTCTAGACCTCTTCTCAATCCAAATCTCAGGCTAAGCACCCTTTCCTCGATCCAACATCACCTTATATCCAAGTTTTGAATCCGTTGGCTGACCAATCAGGAGCTGAGCTGAGCTTTGTATCAGGTCCGCTTCAGTTGATATCCTGTCTCAACTTGTCCAGGATGACTCGCCAACCATCACTTTCTAGACCATGTGCTTCGACATGTGAAAACTTGACCTATCTTGTTACTACAAGATAGGCCTCCTTGACACTAACAATGTTAAATTAATTCTCCAATTTACAGGAAGAGATGTCTGAGATATTTGTTAAGAATGTTTGCAGTTTATTCCTTGTTTTTATCATAATCTTTTGTTTGAACTTTTTAAATAAATGTTATAGCCTGTATTATTTTCTGTGTCATTTCATAAATGTAATGTTTGTGATAAGACATTTAGATTGTACACAGTGCGGCAATTAAATTCCGGGACTGAAGCTATATCTCAGCAACCAGTAGCAACATCTGTTTAAATTTTATATCATATGAAGTTTGAACAGATGTCGCTACTAACCTAAAACTTTTATTTAAATCGGTTGACATTTATCATTGTTTTTGATATTTTGTTTATCAGTTTATTTTGTTACATGTTGGCAAACAATAATGGAACAACGTGCTGTTATTAAATTTTACACTAAACTTGGCACAAGTGCCACAGAAACGTTCAAAATGATGCAGAAAATGTATGGAAGTGTGTGTTTATCACGGTCAAAGACTTTTGAGTGGCACAAGCGATTTTTGGAAGGCAGACAATCACTGGAGGATGACAAATGTGTGGGAAGGCCAATAACAGTTCAAACAGCAGATTCAATTCAAAAATTGCAAGAATTTGTATCCAACGATTGCAATGCAACACTGAGAATGATGGAACAGGCATTAAACATTAACAAAGAGACAATACGAGAAATTATTAAAGAAGATTTTGGCAAAACAAAGGTCTGTGCTAAATTTGTTCCGCACACACTAACCCAAGACCAAAAATTGATGAGACTGGAACATTCCAGAGAGATTGTACGAGCAGCAAATAACAGCTCAACCTTCCTCAAATCAATTGTTACTGGTGACGAGACCTGGTGTTTTCAATATGACCCACAAACAAAACGTGAAAGTGCCAAATGGAAGTCAAAATCATCACCTCAAGCCAAGAAAACATGAAAAGTTCCATCAAAAATCATGACGATGTTCATTATTTTCTTTGATAGCAAAGGCATCATCCACCGTGAGTTCGTCCCACAGGGTCAGACAGTTACTGCTGCTTTCTACTTGGGAGTTTTACAATGATTAATGGGAAGAATTCGTTGAATTCGACCAGAATATCGCAATTCTGATGACTGGTGTTTGTTACACGATAATGCACCAAGTCACACATCATTGATTGTTCATCAATTTTTGGCACGAAATCAAGTCTGTGTGTTGAATCATTCGCTGTATTCCCCCGATTTAGCACCATGTGACTTTTCTTTATTTCCAAAAATGAAAATGAAGTTGAAAGGACGCANTGACTTTGAGAGTTTGAAAATTTGCAAGGGAAGTGATTTGATGATGATAATGCAATTTGAAATGAAAAATTATACATTTAGTAATTTGCAGATAACTGAATGGTTCAGTTAACAGTAATATTGAATAAAAAAAATACAATTTAAAATATAATTTATAAAATTATAAATAACAATTTTATAAAATAAAATATAATTTTTCTAGTTTAATATCACCATTTTGGTTATTAATTATTTCTTAGATATTTTAATTTTTTTCTTTGATTTAATGAATATAATATTTTGTAAAATTAACTGCTAAATTAAAATTTTTATATTTTTATAAAACAGCTGCTGAATTATTATTTGAAAAAATCTGATGAAAATTTAGTAATTTAAATTTAAATTTAGAAAAATGTTTTAGAATACATAATTTTATAGAAAATAATTTAAGCATTTTGTATTAAATAGGTATCTATTTACACTTCAGTTAAAGAAAGATCTTGCTCAAGGTATTCTTCAATGTAATGATAACACAGCTGCTCTCATGGCTTCCTATATTGTTCAAGGTGAATTTTATATATGGTTTTTTGATGAAATTAATTTTAATAATGTATCACTCAAAAACTAATAATTAATTTGTAAGTAATATTTATACAATTTAGTGTTAACTTTAATTTTAGTTTCTTTTTTATATGATTTTCGTGGAATATATTCTAAATATTCAATATGTATGTACAGTACAGTACAAATGACTATAACATTTAGCCAGATATATCACCAGAGGGGTTGCCTGGTGAGTAAACCAGTTTGCACTAGAAGACAAATGAAAATTTTTTTTGACCATCACAAATGAAAGAAAGGAGAAATAGTCTTTGCTGGAACAATAATTATAGTTTCAATTCCTTTAAATATTGTACATATAGAAATATAGTATTCTGAGTAAAATAAAAATTAAAAAATTCTTTAAACAACTTTTAAAAGTGTATTAGTGGAACTTTAATTTTAACTATGCTATTTATTTTTTTAAAAAATTGTAAGTTTCTTAGTTATAATGGTCTTAAACTATTTACATAAGTTAATTCTTATGTAAATAGTTTAAGATCATTATAACTAAGAAACTTACAAATTAATTATGATCAATTCTTACTATATGCTAGAACCAATTCAGCTTCCTTGAATGTGTAAAATTATGTTACTAAACTTAAGCTGTTTCAAAAGCAAATGTAATTAAAATATTAAATAAAACATAGTTATTTATTTTTAAATATTTAATTTATTTTGAGCTGAATGAATGAGATAGATTTTTAGATTGCTTTTAGATGATATGAAGTTTTAATCTGGAATTATTATAGCATCTATCTACAAATTTTACTTAAAATATGATATTTATTAATTATCTTATTTCATTAACAAGATTTATAAAAATATACTTGCTTTTGAATCATTTTTCATGATTAACTTCATGAAACCTTTCCTGGAGTGAAAAGTTTTCTATTAAAGATTTGGTAAAAAAGATAACTAGAAATCCTATATTATAATGCTTTTACAATATTGATTTGATCTTGATATTATTATGCTTTAACTTTTTAATAAAAAATATGTCTAGTCAACTTTCAAACATTCAAAAGTAAAAAAAGTAATGTAAATATAATATCCGCTGTGTTTACCATTAATCATTTTTTACTTTAAGAGAAGGAAAACATGACTTATTTAATAAAATTCATTAATTTACTTTTTGCTGCTCAAGAATAGGGAGAATAATGAAAATCCACAATGGAATGTTTGACATTTTCTTCTGCCAAAAGAAGAAATCTCATTGATCTAACAACTTTCAGTCTCTTGTCTAAATATTGGTAATTCTGTACTTTCAAATTTTCTCCTGCACCTTTCAATATCCCAAAATGAATTGATCTTTATGTCTGATATTTTGGGAGATTATTAAATTAATTAATTGCAATATTAAATTGCACTTATTTAATATATTAGGAATAAGCCTGACATTGTTCTATGTATGTAATAAATTTTAATTTTCACTGAAAATTTTACTACTTTTATTAAAATTAAATAAATTATTATTATAAAATAGTTTTAATATTTTGTTATAAAGTTTATAAAACTTTAATTTTTGAATTTAATTTTGATTTTATCAATATCTATATTTCTGACCAAAAATTTTTTTTGATTTCCAGTTTCTTCTCTCTGGCAACTCTAAACAAATTGGTTTGCTTTTATTTAGCACTAAATATAGACAAATGACAAAACTGAATAGGCCAGACTTCTAATGAAATTTGTAGATATAATACATCCCTAAGTATCTCTTTACACATGTTCAACTTTAAAATTTTTATTCTGGAAGTCACTCAATCTTATTAAACTTTTCAGTAAAACATAACTAGAAATCTAGTATCTTAAGATATTTTTCTGTTTTTTTTTTTTTATTTTACAATAAAGGTATTTTACCACAATGTTTTGAGGACTCTGCTAGTAACAAAATAATTGAAAAGTTAGACATCATATTCATATCTTATCCAAGTGGAAAACTTTTGCTATAAAATAAAACAATACTTTACACTTCTAGCAATGCAATTGCTTAATCACGCTAACATTGATCAACTTAACTGATTATCTTTAGGTGAAATTAAATCGTATATTACATTAGAACAAAGTGTAGATGGAATGTTTGAGGAATAACATATCTTTATAAACATTTCAGAATTCAAAAAATTAAGGATAAAATAAGGACATTTCTAATGCTTAGCGGGCATTATATAAAGCGGGGTAGTGAAAGAACTCTTGAATGGACATTACAATCATTAACGACGATTAGTTTTAATTTCAATCTTGTTAAAAATGATTCATTATAGTTACTTGATCTGTAATTTAAGTTTATGTTCTTAAAACTGAAAACGTTTATTATTCTGTTAGATGTTGGAGAATGTTTAGTTCTTGTTTTTTTGAAATTTTGGAATGTTTTGAAAGATGCATTCTTCCTCATCATTTTGTTCTAATGTAATATATGCCTCAATTTCACCTGAAAATGATTAGTTAAATTGATTAAAAACATTAATATGATATTTGACCATTGCTTTATTTGATGTCTAAGGTGCTTATTTTGTTAGATAAGTTAGATTTCAAATTAAACTTTTGCTTTTTGAGTCAATTGAACAATTTTGCCTGCTTTGATAGAGATCTTTGATTATTTAACTTATTAACTGTTGTCAAATATCATTATCAAAATTTAAATCTAAAGTTATGAGAAAAATTGAATTATCAAGAAAATAGAAGATTCTCTAAAAATGTTTCATTCATTCAGTAAATCTAGATTTTTAAAATGATGTTCTTACCACCTACTGGTAATAGGAACACTCTTTCCTTGATGTATCCCCATAGAATATTTGAAATCAAGTGAATAAGGGAGCCATCAAAAAAGTCTTTCAGAATCTATTCATCTGCCACTGAATTCCTGGTTTAATAGCATATGTGTATCTCTAGCAAAATGTGGTAGACCACTGTTTCTGAAACCAAATTTCTCTTTTAAAATTTAGTAGTATATCTTTTACACTGTAGTTGGTTGCACAATAGGATGAGAACAATTTGAATAAACTTAAAGTTTCAACTATTTATAATTTTTAATAGATGTATGTTAATAGATAGATGATAATATATTCTAATATATAATAATAATTTCTTATAACATACATCTATTAAAAATTATAAATAGTTTAGGTGAAAATTTCTTGTCTTTCTCTATATAATTAAAAAAATATACACTTTCTAGAGTTCTATTTGAATTTTCAAAGTCAGCTCATGTTTTCCTATGGAAGGTGGAGAGAAGTGGCATAATTTTATCATTATTATGAAGCTTCTTTAAAACCATAAAAAATGAAGAAAAGGATGGTTTAATTTATATTAGGTTGTAAAACTTTATGTAGGGCAACCTTTGTACAATGCTAAAAATTATAGGGGGGAACTAATCTTCAATAATTTACTGAAATAAAAACATTTTTTGGGATCAGATTTTCATCTCATAATCAGATCACATTAAAAGTAACATATTTTTGAACAAAATATTAGATTTAATAGTTTGAATGTAATATAGAAAATCATGTCAAAATTTAAAAAATAAGTATAAATGTATAAAAAAATTTTTGTTTAAAACATTTTAAACATATCACAGAAAACTTTGATATGTTCAAAACAATAATGGTGACATATTGTAACAGAATTCCAAGTCTGAAAGGATTTGAATTGATTTATTTTTAAGTTTTATTCTCCAGTAAAGCAATTTTTCTGTTATGAAAATAAAACCAAACTTTTTAACTTGTAAATGTGCTGTACAAAATAAATATGAGCATTTTTACTTAAAATAACAAAACAAAAATTTCAGTTTTTTTTTTTTGTAAGTAACATTAAGGTTATATTTCCCAAAATGAAGCTATTTTATAATAAGAGAAAAAGGATTGTGACATCACAATTCTCAGCTGCAATTTTTACTCATATTTTTAATTTATTTAATTTAAAATATGGGTATCCCTTACTTAACGTGGGATTTGATTAATGCACAAAATTAATTGCAGCAATCTCTTTATATACAGGGCAGAAGTGTTAATTAACTCAGCTTTAACAGCTGTCTTTACTTAACATAGATATGTTTTTCACAGCAAATAGGGTGTTGGTGAATTTGCTATTTTCATGCTGAGGGTGATTTCCGATATAGATATGTAGTTTAATTATGATAGTTGTGAAATTTAATACATTACTGCTAATATGATATTGTATTTTTTGTTTATAAGCTTATTTTAAAATTTTACTTCACATTTTGTTTACATAAAATCAAATCAAAATGTCTGCAGATAAAATATATATCAAGCATATTGTGAGAATCTGGAGATATTTTTAACGAGTTTGTTAAAATAATGTTTTAAAATTATATCAAATTAAACTTGATAGAAAAATTATCTGTCTTTGTGAAAGGAAGCACTTCCTCTGACTCACGGAGAAAAACAGTTTAGTTCCTCTTAAACTGATAGTTTGAGTGCAATGTCTCACTCTTTATCCACAAGACCACCTGATTTCTTTCTTATGCTGGAAGTAATGTGTGATATTGCAATGATTCTATTGAATAAAGGTTAGTATAAAAGATGAACGGTCACATGTCAACTTGCTCTTGTCTGATGTTTATCCTGGATGTTAAATGTTTAGCCAATAAATTACCAAATGATCGCCTAAATATCGGGCTATAATATGGCTAATTAAATGATTGGAATAAAGTAATTTGACATTAGAGGTAGGCATTAGGTGCCATCTCTTAAGTAAATTAATAATTAAAATTAAATAAATAAATTATTAAATAAATTTTAGAACCTTCTGGAATAAAAGAACTGGCCCGGGATGGCTTGAACCCGCAACCTTCGCTTGTCGTGCGGTGCGCTTGCCAGTTACGCCACCCAGACCCCGAGCGAGTCTTTGCTTCTAGAAGTATATTAGATTAGATTGTTTAGCCAATGCTTTCATTTTGGTGCTTTTGTCGAGCACCCAAGACTAGCCATCCCTCTGCTAGTTCTCAACCTCCAGTTGTTTCCAGGGACTACTCAACTCTCCATGACTACTATGGAAACATAGGTAATATAATTATGTCATGTAAACTTTCTCTCAAGTCAGGTTAGATTTAGAGGTTAGATTCGATTCTCTCTGTATTTTATAGTAATATTACTTGCTTGTTCTTATTATGTTTAAGGTACACTTTTATGTATATATTTTAATTATAGTTTGTCTTAATAAATATATAGAAAAATCCTAATTTGAATAATTGATTTAATGCCTAACTCCATCATCAATCCACATTACCATGAAATTCATGTAAATCATGTAATCCATGTAACTAATGTTGTTAATGTTTAAAGCAACTTTCCTATATTCCAGTGATACAAATTCTACTTTACTTTGTGTCTTAGTCTGCAAACTAGACTAAGTGGTGTCAAGACTGACAAGATTTTTACAGGATCTTCTTAACTATAATGGCCATCCCTGTGAGATGGAATAGACTGTTTCAGTCTCCTTGATCTCACAATATTATGTATGCTTTTTAAGTTTTGTAAAGTTATATAATGTTATACAAACAGTAAAAAATGCTTATAGTTTATGGAAAAGATGCTCCTAAATGTCAGGCAGATGTGGACAGGTAACGTTGCACTTGCCGACATAGAGAAGCAATCTAAGAATAAAGCAGTTGTCATTGAATGTTTTTTGTGTATATTTTTCGTTAGGTGCATGCAATGCTGCTTTTATTTTTGATTTCTAAGACTAAATTCCATTAGGTGCACTCAGTTGCATCAGTGAGCACAGACATTTCCACTTTACTACCTCTATATATGGAAAACAAAGTCATGGACTCTTATTTTTTTACCTTTAAATGGACCATCATTACATTTTCAGACTCCTCATTGCAATTGATGGAAAATCGCAAAGTTTTATCAAAATTGGCCCATTAAATTTTGAGAATAAACTTGATTTTATAGCAAAGCTAATAGAAGGCATGCTAGCAACCATGGAACATTGCACGACAAAGTCACACAATTTGTGCGATATTGCTTTATCACACACACTCATAAAATGACCTTATATCTTGAAAATAAAGCCATGTTTTCGAGATATAAGGTCCCCCATTTTTNTTTAACTATACTTAACTGGTATTAAAATTTTATTGTATAAAATATTTAAAATGTTCTATGAATTATAAATTAAAAGGTAATTTTTTCGAAAGTAGATATATACTCACAACGTAATAATTTACATAGTTTTGTAATTCAAATTATTCTCTATTTTTAAGTACTTATTTTATTCATAAATAAAATTATACTTTTATAGCAGAGTGTGGTGATTATGTATCTGAAGATTATCCTGATCACACTTATTTGTCTTCCTTCAAGTTTGTTCCCCATCAGGATGCTGAATTTCAAAAGAAAATTATGGAAAATCATAAGAAACACGTGTAAGCAATATGTAGAGCTGACAAACTTTACCTATTTTATAGTATTTCTATTGTTTTTATTTACAGTGTATGTTTTTATAAATTAAGATTTGTTTTATCATTTATTATTTTTTTACTTTTATTCAATTTTATATAATTGTGTAATAATTTTATTTATTATGTTCTATTTTTTGTTTTAAAATTTATTCGATTTACAAATTTCTTATCTGTACCTAAAAATGGCTATATGAATAACCAAAAATGTTTATGTTGATAAGGCATTACCAGATTAAATGATGTTACATTATTTGTTTAGTATTCAGTTATAAAGTTACAATTTATTAGTATCATATATAGTACTTAAATGACTTTTTTAAAATATTTGAATCTTAATAAGTAGTTGCAATGCAAGGTAATATGCTGCTTGAAAAATTATTATTTTGGAAAAGAATTCTGGTATATTCCAGTAGAAAAATTGATTATTTTTTACTATCATAATAATAATAAAATTTATGTGTGTTTACATTATTTCAGTGGACAGTCTCCTGCTGAAGCAGATTTGAATCTGTTAGAAACTGCTCGTAGATGTGAACTCTATGGCATAAAAATGACTTCAGCTAAGGTAAATCTTTAGTTTTGAATTTGAAAGATGGAAATAATGTTTATGAAGTAAAAATTTTAATTATGAATTATTTATNGCATCTATCTACAAATTTTACTTAAAATATGATATTTATTAATTATCTTATTTCATTAACAAGATTTATAAAAATATACTTGCTTTTGAATCATTTTTCATGATTAACTTCATGAAACCTTTCCTGGAGTGAAAAGTTTTCTATTAAAGATTTGGTAAAAAAGATAACTAGAAATCCTATATTATAATGCTTTTACAATATTGATTTGATCTTGATATTATTATGCTTTAACTTTTTAATAAAAAATATGTCTAGTCAACTTTCAAACATTCAAAAGTAAAAAAAGTAATGTAAATATAATATCCGCTGTGTTTACCATTAATCATTTTTTACTTTAAGAGAAGGAAAACATGACTTATTTAATAAAATTCATTAATTTACTTTTTGCTGCTCAAGAATAGGGAGAATAATGAAAATCCACAATGGAATGTTTGACATTTTCTTCTGCCAAAAGAAGAAATCTCATTGATCTAACAACTTTCAGTCTCTTGTCTAAATATTGGTAATTCTGTACTTTCAAATTTTCTCCTGCACCTTTCAATATCCCAAAATGAATTGATCTTTATGTCTGATATTTTGGGAGATTATTAAATTAATTAATTGCAATATTAAATTGCACTTATTTAATATATTAGGAATAAGCCTGACATTGTTCTATGTATGTAATAAATTTTAATCTTCACTGAAAATTTTACTACTTTTATTAAAATTAAATAAATTATTATTATAAAATAGTTTTAATATTTTGTTATAAAGTTTATAAAACTTTAATTTTTGAATTTAATTTTGATTTTATCAATATCTATATTTCTGACCAAAAATTTTTTTTGATTTCCAGTTTCTTCTCTCTGGCAACTCTAAACAAATTGGTTTGCTTTTATTTAGCACTAAATATAGACAAATGACAAAACTGAATAGGCCAGACTTCTAATGAAATTTGTAGATATAATACATCCCTAAGTATCTCTTTACACATGTTCAACTTTAAAATTTTTATTCTGGAAGTCACTCAATCTTATTAAACTTTTCAGTAAAACATAACTAGAAATCTAGTATCTTAAGATATTTTTCTGTTTTTTTTTTTTTATTTTACAATAAAGGTATTTTACCACAATGTTTTGAGGACTCTGCTAGTAACAAAATAATTGAAAAGTTAGACATCATATTCATATCTTATCCAAGTGGAAAACTTTTGCTATAAAATAAAACAATACTTTACACTTCTAGCAATGCAATTGCTTAATCACGCTAACATTGATCAACTTAACTGATTATCTTTAGGTGAAATTAAATCGTATATTACATTAGAACAAAGTGTAGATGGAATGTTTGAGGAATAACATATCTTTATAAACATTTCAGAATTCAAAAAATTAAGGATAAAATAAGGACATTTCTAATGCTTAGCGGGCATTATATAAAGCGGGGTAGTGAAAGAACTCTTGAATGGACATTACAATCATTAACGACGATTAGTTTTAATTTCAATCTTGTTAAAAATGATTCATTATAGTTACTTGATCTGTAATTTAAGTTTATGTTCTTAAAACTGAAAACGTTTATTATTCTGTTAGATGTTGGAGAATGTTTAGTTCTTGTTTTTTTGAAATTTTGGAATGTTTTGAAAGATGCATTCTTCCTCATCATTTTGTTCTAATGTAATATATGCCTCAATTTCACCTGAAAATGATTAGTTAAATTGATTAAAAACATTAATATGATATTTGACCATTGCTTTATTTGATGTCTAAGGTGCTTATTTTGTTAGATAAGTTAGATTTCAAATTAAACTTTTGCTTTTTGAGTCAATTGAACAATTTTGCCTGCTTTGATAGAGATCTTTGATTATTTAACTTATTAACTGTTGTCAAATATCATTATCAAAATTTAAATCTAAAGTTATGAGAAAAATTGAATTATCAAGAAAATAGAAGATTCTCTAAAAATGTTTCATTCATTCAGTAAATCTAGATTTTTAAAATGATGTTCTTACCACCTACTGGTAATAGGAACACTCTTTCCTTGATGTATCCCCATAGAATATTTGAAATCAAGTGAATAAGGGAGCCATCAAAAAAGTCTTTCAGAATCTATTCATCTGCCACTGAATTCCTGGTTTAATAGCATATGTGTATCTCTAGCAAAATGTGGTAGACCACTGTTTCTGAAACCAAATTTCTCTTTTAAAATTTAGTAGTATATCTTTTACACTGTAGTTGGTTGCACAATAGGATGAGAACAATTTGAATAAACTTAAAGTTTCAACTATTTATAATTTTTAATAGATGTATGTTAATAGATAGATGATAATATATTCTAATATATAATAATAATTTCTTATAACATACATCTATTAAAAATTATAAATAGTTTAGGTGAAAATTTCTTGTCTTTCTCTATATAATTAAAAAAATATACACTTTCTAGAGTTCTATTTGAATTTTCAAAGTCAGCTCATGTTTTCCTATGGAAGGTGGAGAGAAGTGGCATAATTTTATCATTATTATGAAGCTTCTTTAAAACCATAAAAAATGAAGAAAAGGATGGTTTAATTTATATTAGGTTGTAAAACTTTATGTAGGGCAACCTTTGTACAATGCTAAAAATTATAGGGGGGAACTAATCTTCAATAATTTACTGAAATAAAAACATTTTTTGGGATCAGATTTTCATCTCATAATCAGATCACATTAAAAGTAACATATTTTTGAACAAAATATTAGATTTAATAGTTTGAATGTAATATAGAAAATCATGTCAAAATTTAAAAAATAAGTATAAATGTATAAAAAAATTTTTGTTTAAAACATTTTAAACATATCACAGAAAACTTTGATATGTTCAAAACAATAATGGTGACATATTGTAACAGAATTCCAAGTCTGAAAGGATTTGAATTGATTTATTTTTAAGTTTTATTCTCCAGTAAAGCAATTTTTCTGTTATGAAAATAAAACCAAACTTTTTAACTTGTAAATGTGCTGTACAAAATAAATATGAGCATTTTTACTTAAAATAACAAAACAAAAATTTCAGTTTTTTTTTTTTGTAAGTAACATTAAGGTTATATTTCCCAAAATGAAGCTATTTTATAATAAGAGAAAAAGGATTGTGACATCACAATTCTCAGCTGCAATTTTTACTCATATTTTTAATTTATTTAATTTAAAATATGGGTATCCCTTACTTAACGTGGGATTTGATTAATGCACAAAATTAATTGCAGCAATCTCTTTATATACAGGGCAGAAGTGTTAATTAACTCAGCTTTAACAGCTGTCTTTACTTAACATAGATATGTTTTTCACAGCAAATAGGGTGTTGGTGAATTTGCTATTTTCATGCTGAGGGTGATTTCCGATATAGATATGTAGTTTAATTATGATAGTTGTGAAATTTAATACATTACTGCTAATATGATATTGTATTTTTTGTTTATAAGCTTATTTTAAAATTTTACTTCACATTTTGTTTACATAAAATCAAATCAAAATGTCTGCAGATAAAATATATATCAAGCATATTGTGAGAATCTGGAGATATTTTTAACGAGTTTGTTAAAATAATGTTTTAAAATTATATCAAATTAAACTTGATAGAAAAATTATCTGTCTTTGTGAAAGGAAGCACTTCCTCTGACTCACGGAGAAAAACAGTTTAGTTCCTCTTAAACTGATAGTTTGAGTGCAATGTCTCACTCTTTATCCACAAGACCACCTGATTTCTTTCTTATGCTGGAAGTAATGTGTGATATTGCAATGATTCTATTGAATAAAGGTTAGTATAAAAGATGAACGGTCACATGTCAACTTGCTCTTGTCTGATGTTTATCCTGGATGTTAAATGTTTAGCCAATAAATTACCAAATGATCGCCTAAATATCGGGCTATAATATGGCTAATTAAATGATTGGAATAAAGTAATTTGACATTAGAGGTAGGCATTAGGTGCCATCTCTTAAGTAAATTAATAATTAAAATTAAATAAATAAATTATTAAATAAATTTTAGAACCTTCTGGAATAAAAGAACTGGCCCGGGATGGCTTGAACCCGCAACCTTCGCTTGTCGTGCGGTGCGCTTGCCAGTTACGCCACCCAGACCCCGAGCGAGTCTTTGCTTCTAGAAGTATATTAGATTAGATTGTTTAGCCAATGCTTTCATTTTGGTGCTTTTGTCGAGCACCCAAGACTAGCCATCCCTCTGCTAGTTCTCAACCTCCAGTTGTTTCCAGGGACTACTCAACTCTCCATGACTACTATGGAAACATAGGTAATATAATTATGTCATGTAAACTTTCTCTCAAGTCAGGTTAGATTTAGAGGTTAGATTCGATTCTCTCTGTATTTTATAGTAATATTACTTGCTTGTTCTTATTATGTTTAAGGTACACTTTTATGTATATATTTTAATTATAGTTTGTCTTAATAAATATATAGAAAAATCCTAATTTGAATAATTGATTTAATGCCTAACTCCATCATCAATCCACATTACCATGAAATTCATGTAAATCATGTAATCCATGTAACTAATGTTGTTAATGTTTAAAGCAACTTTCCTATATTCCAGTGATACAAATTCTACTTTACTTTGTGTCTTAGTCTGCAAACTAGACTAAGTGGTGTCAAGACTGACAAGATTTTTACAGGATCTTCTTAACTATAATGGCCATCCCTGTGAGATGGAATAGACTGTTTCAGTCTCCTTGATCTCACAATATTATGTATGCTTTTTAAGTTTTGTAAAGTTATATAATGTTATACAAACAGTAAAAAATGCTTATAGTTTATGGAAAAGATGCTCCTAAATGTCAGGCAGATGTGGACAGGTAACGTTGCACTTGCCGACATAGAGAAGCAATCTAAGAATAAAGCAGTTGTCATTGAATGTTTTTTGTGTATATTTTTCGTTAGGTGCATGCAATGCTGCTTTTATTTTTGATTTCTAAGACTAAATTCCATTAGGTGCACTCAGTTGCATCAGTGAGCACAGACATTTCCACTTTACTACCTCTATATATGGAAAACAAAGTCATGGACTCTTATTTTTTTACCTTTAAATGGACCATCATTACATTTTCAGACTCCTCATTGCAATTGATGGAAAATCGCAAAGTTTTATCAAAATTGGCCCATTAAATTTTGAGAATAAACTTGATTTTATAGCAAAGCTAATAGAAGGCATGCTAGCAACCATGGAACATTGCACGACAAAGTCACACAATTTGTGCGATATTGCTTTATCACACACACTCATAAAATGACCTTATATCTTGAAAATAAAGCCATGTTTTCGAGATATAAGGTCCCCCATTTTTTACTATGTTTTTGGATTCCTCATCATAGTTAATGGAAAATGGCAAAGTTTAATCAAAATTGATCAAACAGATTTTGAGAATGAACACAATTCTGTAAGCCATATAGAAGAGGTGACACTAACTATACTGATACTCTGCCTCAAATATGAGTACAAGGATATTGTCATGAAGAATAAAACTTTATTATACTATATTGTGTTTTGTTTTTGCTATTGTACATTTTCTATTTAATGAATTTTCTATATATCAAATTTTCTGTGTTTCCTGGATAAGTCCATTATATTAAATTTGACTTTATATATTATATAGTTATTTTTAATACTAATAGTTTCAGTCAAAGTATATTTTTCTAAGACATTGTGTGTGATATACAGTAGATAAAATATGCAAATATCTAATATTCATTTGCACAAAATTAAATAACTGGTTTAAACATAGTAATAAATGAATTATTTTACTAACAGGTTTTGTGGAATAATTTTAAAAATAAATATGCCATTATGCTAATAAAAATTATTAGTTAATAATTAAACTAACATGTATTTTTATGAAATAGCAATTTTTTCTAATATATTTATGGTGACTATTGATAGTTGTTTATAATTTCCATTTTATATTATGATTTCCATATGGCCTATATTATTCAAATGAAAAATCTTGCTTTGGTCAGAAAATAGTATATTGCAAGAATTTAAATGTCAAAAATAAAATCTGTAATTAATTTTATTAGTGATAAATTTATTTGAAATAAGTTAGAGGAAAATTTATTATTTTTTTTTAATATCTAATAACATTTTAACAACATATATATATATTATTATAATATATTATATATATATATTAAAACTTACT